>NW_020955189.1:2302201-2303633 GCF_900497805.2 Vombatus ursinus | reverse complement strand
ACTGCCGTGAGCCAGACCTGGGCTGCTGAGAGAGTGACCCAGGGCAAGAAAGTGTGAGTGGGAAAAAGTCAGGCCTGTGTGACGGAAGGTGCGAAGGCAGAGGACAAGATCTGGAGGGGGCTGAACAGGCGGGAGAGTGACAGTGCGCAGGAGGCGAAGATAGGACCTGGGCTGTGGACCTGGGTGACTGAGAGCATGGCCAGTCACTTGGCAATGGGCAGAACATCGCCATGACAACCTCCCTTCTGCTTTTTCCTCCCTTGACCTTCATCTAAACACTCACCACCATGCACCCCTTTCTGGGTCCCAGATTTCCTCACATGAGCACTTCTTAGTAGGCAGCACTAACTGCCCCCACACACCCTCATTCTGATCTGATTTCTATCCAAGGCCAGGGTGTGGATATAGACTTCCTCTATCAAGGTGTCCATAATCCTTGTGAGGCTACATTGGCCTCCTTCTATCAGGCCTTCTGATGATGCCATGATTCTCCAGGGCACAGAGCCACACCAGAGCAATGAATAAGAGGTCAGTGGTTCTATGGTGCCATGGACACCAGTCACGGATGCCTGCCATGTACAGACATGGTTTAATGGCATTCATACACCACATCACCCATGCCACATGTCTGTCCTGGCCACATGTGCTCCTTCATGCACATGCTCCAGTCCCATACATGTCCTCCATGAGCTCTCCTCCATAGCTGTACCCAGGTAACACCTCCCTGAGGACATCTGCTCTTCCCCTTGAGGTTGTATGTATTCTCCCAGGTGCATGGCCCATTTCTTTAGTAGCTACTTTTCTTACTATTCCATTTCATTAAAATACCTTTGTATTGAAGGAGTTGTGTCATCTGGCTAATTAGTCAAAATAAACACTATGGTGGGGCTCTGTGAGCCATGGAGGGAGATAGACTCACACAGTGCCTTGAACCTGGAGTAGCCATTACCTGGAGGAATGGCCCTGTGCCCTGTGAGTCGAGGAGGTGCCCCCAACGCATCACAGGAATCCATTAAAATCATCCCAGGCTCCTTGAGAGATATGGCAGCAGAGATAACCTTGTTCAATGACCTTCTGATGAGCATTTTGAAGCAGTGCATAAAACAGTGAACCACGTGCTCACCAGAGGACATTGAGGAGAGTGTCCACTGCATAGTCCATACGGAAAGAGGAGCCCCCATAGGTGGTGAGGTCCTCCAGAGATCACCTTCTGCAGGTAACCTTTCCTGACGCTATCAGCATCTAGAACCTTCCCTTCCATGGTGATTGTCCATCTCCTCTGTTTGAACCTTGTAGGTACCTACCTAAATTTATATTGGAGAGGAGAGCAGGGGAGAGGAGAAAAGAAGAGAGGAGAGGGGAAGGGAGGGGAGAAGAGGAGAGAGGAGGGGACAGGAGGAGGAGAAGAGAGAGAAATGAGAGGGGGGAAGAG
>NW_020955189.1:2294017-2302113 GCF_900497805.2 Vombatus ursinus | reverse complement strand
GGAGAGGAGAGGAGAGGAGAGGAGAGGAGAGGAGAGGAGAGGGGAGGGGAGGAGAGGGGAGAGGAGGAGAGGAGAAGAGAGGAGAGGAGAGGAGAGGGGAGGAGAGGAGAGGAGAGATTGAAGGCAGGACAGGAAGAAAGAGAGGGAGTAAGAAAAAGAGAAGAAATAGAGCAGTAAGCTTAACTACGATTCCTGGGGAAATTCCATAATCTATCGTAAAGGGTATGGACTGAACTGAACAGCCAGGAAAGGAAGCTGGGATCACAAAGAGTCAATGTGGCTTCCCCAAAGACCATGGCAGACAAACCCACTGTCCTTTTGGTGGCAGGATGACCAAACAGGCAGGGCAGGGGGTAACATGAGGAACTCTGACCCTGCTCCCTCAGGGTCAGGCCCTCTCAGGATTCTGCTCTGCCCTCAAGAGGCTGGAGGGTCACTTTCCTTTGCCCCTGACTGTGAGCCCCCATTTCAGGGGCTTAGTGATTAGCACCCCACTTCCATTTAACATCAGATTTGTTTTTACAAAGAAATATTTGCTTTAAAGTGATATCTAGAAACAAATACACAGACATTTCCCCAAGGCCCTGGTGGGGGGAGAGGGGTGATGAGATATTGGGTTCACAATTTAGTTCAGTTACTACATGGCTTTAGTCCCACTGCATTAAAGTCCCAAACCAGCATGGTCCTGAATTCCAGCAGGCTGGCTTCCCCAGAGCCCAGTTATTTCGGCACTGATGCTGAGCTGGCTGAACACATGGTGGGGATTCCTTTGGAGTACAGAGCAGTGCAGACCAGATGGCTGCCAACTCTCAGCTGCCTTCATTCTGCCCTGCCCCCTACTGCTGCGCAGCCCTGGGCTCAGAATAGCCTTGCCTTTCCTGAGGCCCCAGGGTGGGGGCTGAACCACCGAAACAGACTCTCAGAGCAGAGAGAGAGAGAGCTCAGGGCCCATCTGGTCCAATATTGACCTGAGTTCTGAGAAGTGGCCATCCCGCCTTTGCTTGACAATCCCCATCAAGGGGGATCTCACTGCCTCCTTGGACAGCCTAGCCCCCTTCACTCCTGGAGATCTCTGTTCAGAAGTTTTTCCAATATCAAACCTCAATTTGCCTCTGTATCTTCTTCTACTCATTTCCCTCTGAGCCAAACAGAACAAGCATATCCCTTCTTACACATCACAGCCCCTCAGATATTGGAAGGAATTGAGGGTGCATAGCTTGGAGAAGACCCAGAAGGGATGTGATAGCTGTCTTTAAGAATTTGAAGGACTCCCATGCAGAAAGGGGGTAAGGCTTGCTCTGTTTAGCACCAATGGGCAGAACCCAGATGAATGTCAGTTACAAAGAGGCAAATTTCGGCTGAATATCTGGAAAAGCTTCCTAAGAATGAGAGCTGCTCCCAAGTGAAATGAGCTGCCTCAAGAGATGCTGGCTCCCCCTTCCTCGGGGGTCAGAGGTGGCTTGGCCACTTGTCCATTATGTTATAGTGGAGATTCCCCCATGTGTGAGTTGGACCAGATGCCCTCTGAGGTCCCTTCGGACTCTCAAATTCTGCGATTTTTTGATCACATCCCCCACATCTTCTCTTCCCCCCTCTTCTTTTCAGCTCATTCTCATGTGTTGTGGATGTCAAAGCCTTTCACTGTCCTCATCCTTCTTGGCTAGATTTCCTCCATCTTATCAAAGTTCTTTCCAGGCTCAGCAGCAAACACCATAGTGCCTGCTACTGGGAGCACTGAGGCTGTTGGGTCAAGTGAGCTGCCGTTGGGCTGAAGTCTGAGGGTGTCTCTGAACCCAACAGCAGTGTGGTGATCCCCTGGGAGAGGGGGCCAGCAAACTGCCTCAGGAGGAACAAACCAGCCCAGGTAGAAACACAGAACAGGTCAAAGTTCCCCTGATGATAAGAGTAGAACCAGAGCTGTTTGTAGCTGCTGCCCTTCTGGTCTGGACAGGATGGAAAGATGGGGCATTTTTTAAGTTAGTCTTTCTAATGTTCTGAACTGAGTCTGATGCCCCAGACAGGATCTGATCCTCATAAGGCAGCCCATATGGCAGAGCCGGGAAGGTTTAGAACAAGGAACCAGGATGATGGAGATGGGTGGAACTTCAAAGAGCATCTTGTCAAATGAGATGCCACTTCCTGGGCTCCAGTTTGGGAAGAGGATCCCGGGCCTCCTTCCTCTGGGAGGACAGCTTGGGTCATGGAGGGCATCCTGCCCAAGGACAAAGGTACACACAGAGCCACCTGAGGGGGAAAGCCGCTCTGCCCTGGTGATTCCTGGAGTCTGACAGTCTCCCCTGAGCCCCCTCTTCATTCTGAATTCCTCAGGAAGTCATTCTTCTGTTTCTAATCCCTCCTGTTCCAGTCCTGGGTTCTGGCTGATTCTCTCCCTCTCTCTCTCTCTCCTCTTTCTATTTCTGTCTCTCTCCATCTGTCTCTCTCTGTCCTTCTGTCTCTGTCTCTCTCTGTCTCTCTGTGTCTCTCTTCTCTCTCCTCTCTCTCCTCTCTCTTCTCTCTCTGCTTCTGTCTCTATCTCTGTCTCTCTTCTCTCTCTGTCTGTCTCTCTCTCTGTCTCTCTGTCTCTCTATGTCTCTCTGTCTCTCTCTCTCTGTCTCTGTCTCTCTGTCTCTCTCTCTCTCTCCATGGAGGGGAGTCTGGATTCAATCCTTGAAGGGTCTGAAGGAATGAAAGTCTAAAGACCACCCAGAGAAAGGGTCTCAGAAGCCACCTACTCTAACCTGCATGTGCATATGCATGTATATATGCAAAGATCTAGATATACATGTCTATACATACATGTAAAAATATAAAAATGTATATCTATGCCTGTATGAAATGCCTATGCTGATATGCCTATATATGTGTAAATCTATACCTGGGCATCTATACATATATATAAAGGTATATGCACACATATCTGTACATGTGTAAAGAGCTATACCTGCAAATCTATATATGTAAAGATATATATATGCCTATCTATGCATATGTGTAAATATCTATATGTATATATCTATATGTGTATGTAAAATCAAATGTGCATCACTTGGTGCAGGACCAGATGGTCCTGCATAGGTAAAGGTCTGTATACATATATCTGTACATATGTAAAGATCTATACTTTCATATCTATACATATAGAGAGAGAAATATACATGCATATCTATACCTATGTGTAAAGCTACACACATATCTATGCATATGTGTAAAGGTCTATACCTCCATGTCTGCACATGTTTAAAGATCTGTACATATGTGTCTATACATATGTAAAGATCTATCCCTACCTACCAATCAGCCAGTCAACAAGCATTTGTCCAGTGCCTCATCACGGCCAAGCACGATGCTCATTTCTGAGGCTACCCAGACAAAATGGACCCATCCCTGTCCTTGAGGGGCTTCCATTCTCCTGGGAGAGAGCGGGGCTCCGGGGAAGCACTGCCACACTGACCCAGCATCTGTACAAGATGAACATACAGTTGTGGGGGTAGTTGCTAATGACTAGAGCAATCAGGAAGGACATCGCTGAATCAATAAGCCTGTATGTGCACCAAGCTCGGCCCTGGGGATCCAGACATGAAGAATGAGACAATCTCTCCTTTTGAAATGGTGCTGGAGCTGAGCCTTGAAGGGAGCTCCAAAAGGCAGAGGTGATGAGAGAGAGCTCTGCAAGCAATGGTAGGGGATGGTGGGCAGGAGAGGGAAGCAGCTTGTGCAAAGGTGTGAAGGCTGGAAACAGAATATGGAGCATAAGGAACCAAAGGGAAAAGAGGTCTGCTTGACTGGAATGCAGAGTGTCTGCAGGAAGGGAGTCAATAGGAAAGCCTTCTACACCATTGCCAACAGAAGCTCTCTCCTTCTCCTCCCCCACACTGCTTCCCCAGGAAGTCCATTCCCCTTCTGGAGACCTGTGACTTTTAGGAAGGTTTTTTCCCTCTCGGCACCCTCACCACATTTCCCCTCTTCTTTCCTTGTGGGCCCATCCAGAGCACATCCAATCTCTCCTTCACCTGAAAGTCCTTCCATATTTGATAGCAGCCATCCTATCCCCTGATTCTCCCCATCTCCAACTCAAGCATCCCCTCTTCCCACAGCCCATCCCATGGCCCTTGGCACCTTCACCAGCCCAGCTGCTTTCCTCTGAACGCCCTCTGACTTATCAAAGTCCTTCCTAAAATAGAGCCCCCAGAACTGAACGTAACCCTAGAGATGTGATCTCACCAGAGCTCTCTCTTCCCCCATGGCAGATGTAATGCCTCTCTTAACAAAGACCCGGTTTACTGAGGCCCTGGAGTCAGGAAGGCCTCACTTCACCTCCACACTCAGATACTTACTGACTTTGTGACCCTGGGCAAAGTCACTTAACTTGTGCCCACCTCAGCAATCTCTCTCAAAAGCACCACACCTGAGAAGGTCCCAGTTTCTGGATTCCCCCACGTCCAGGAGGTGACTCCACACACACACACACACACACACACACACACACACACACACACACACACATGAATGCCCCAAGTCCCATCGTCCATAAAAGGGGGAGAATAATAGCACCACTTCCCAGGACTGTTGTGAGGATACAATGAAATGGTATTTGCAAAAACACTTTGCAAAAAGGGCTCCCAGAATGCTAGACATCATTAATCATCTCTAGGCTGGCATTAGCTTTTTACTTGACTCATACTAATCTTGCAAGCCACTAAAATCCCACAGACCTTTTTTCCCCCATAGGAACTATCATCTAGCCACACTCTTCACTGTGTACTTTGTGATTGATTTTTTGAACCCAAGTGTGATACTTTACATTTAAAGCTACTGAACTTCATTTTGTTAGTTTTATTTTGGTGCCCTATAAACATCTTTGGGATTCTTACTGTGACTCAGTATACTCAGTAGGAGTTCCCCCTTCTTTCCTATTGGAGTCATCCACAAAGTGGACAAGCAGCACTGGGCATGTGAAGGATATCTATGGAGTGAGAATCAAACCCATGGTCTGCTCTCGGGCAAGTCACGTCCCCACTGGGGGCCTCCATTCACCTCCATGATTGCTGTGGTCCTTTCCACGTCTAAATCTACAATTCTCCCAAGACCTTCGCCCAAAAGTCACACCTTGAAAGACGGTCAGATCTCTCCAATGTGCGCATCACTTGTCACAGGACCATTAAGACCAGACAGTGGGAGTGGACCCTGATTCAAGGGCTCCAGAGATCTTCCCCACTCTGCCCAATTGACTCACCGGTCTGTTCCCACTTGGGTCCAGCATGAATTCTTCAGCTCCCTGCTGCCCAAGGTTACCCTTGTGTTTGGGGCTCATGACTTTCTCAAAAGCATCACGGCTATGAAGGTTGCGCTTCCTGGATTCCCCCACGTCCAGGAGGTGACTCCTCTCTCTCTCTCTCACACACACACACACACACACACACACACATACATACACACACACATACACACACACACACACACACACACATACACACACACACACACACACACACACACAAGTGAATGCCCCAAGTTCCAGGTACTGTGATCATAGGATCATGGGATGACAGAGTTAGAGGTAGAAAAGTCCACAGACAACATCTGGGCCAACTGCCCCGTTTCGTGGAGGAAGTGACTTGAGCAAAGTGCCCAAGGCGGTCGTCAAGCTCAAACCCAACCTCTGGTCCTCCACCCTTGGCTCTTCTCACATCGCCAGACTGAGGTCCCAGGGATGGGGCTCGAGCCCAGGACCACGGGGCCTGGAAGGGGCTTTTTACAAAAGAGGAAACTGAGGCCCAGGGAAGGGAAGGGACTTGCTGAAGCTCCCACAGATAGGAGCAGTGCTAGGGTTAGAGCCCGAGTCAGCTGACTCCGAGCCCAGCGCTCTTTCGAGATCTAAGATACTAGAACTCCGTGAACAGGCTCCTAGGTCTCCCACTGGGAGGGCCCCACAGGCCATCTAGTGTGACCCTGTCATTTTATAAGGGAGAGAATTACTCTCCCAAGGTCACACGAGAGAAGAAGCAGAGGGAAGATTCAGCCCCAGTCCTCCCGCTCCAAATCCAAGGCTCTTTCTACTTGCCTGCACCACCATCTCAATCAATCAGCACTTATTAAGCACCTACTATACGCCAGGCATGGGGTTAAGCCATCTCAAATAACTTGCTTTTCAAGGTTGGACAAGACTCTTTCCCTCCCTGGGCCTCAGTGTCCCTATCTGTAAAAGGACAGGCTTGCGATGACCAACTCGCTGTGTGACCTCGGATGAGTCACTTCCCTGGCTTTCGTCTCGGTTTCCCCTCTGTGCCATGACAGGGTTGGGATAATGAACTCTGAGGTCCCTGCTGGCTCGGACCTCTTTATGATGCTGTGATGGTATTCATCTTGAGTCCTAAGCTACGCGCTGAGGGTCCGCAAGCGGGGCATTGTGACCGCCCCGGCCACAGCCCCTCCTGGAGGAAAGGGGCTGGCCCAACATGGGACCCACTGGGGGATTCAGTCAAGGGATGAGAGGTCAAGATCGGGTGTGGCCCCCTGCCCAAGCCTTCGGTGGCGGGGTCAGGGGAATGGGTCCCGCCCAAGGGGCACTGACTGCCAAGGCCAGGCCGCTGGGTAGGAAGCTCTGGGGCTGTGCAGAGCTGGGCAAGTCACTTCCTCTCTCTGAGCTCAGTCTCCTCATCTGTAAAATGGACTTGCACTGCTTGCCTCACAGGGTTGTTGTGATCATCAAATTAGCAAGGGTATGTAAAACACAGCGTAAACAGAGCTGGAGGACGCCAGCTGCTCTGGTTGTTTTGATGTTGTTTAATCATTATTTTGTCAACAGCCGGGGTGGGAGGGGGAGCCCTGGCACAGACTCTGAGCTGGAAGCCATCTGGAAGCCTCTCGTCCAAGGTCCCAGCCGGCCTGCCCGAGAGGAATCCTCTCTCCCGCACCCCAACGAGGGAAGAGCCGGCTGCCGCTTGGAGCCCTCTGGGCACGGGGAGCTCACCACCTCCGGAGGCAGCCCGTCAGAGGATTGCTCAGGTCCAACATAGGGCCCAATTCACCTGTTTTACTGAGGAGGAAATGGAAGCCCAGAGAGGGAGGGAGATCGGACCAGATGCCACAGTTAGCAAGAGACGTGTCCCAGGCTAGAACCCAGATCTCCTGACTCGTAGTCTGGGGCAAGCAATTCAACAGCGCTGCTGGACCTATGCTCTTGTATCCCTTGATTAAAAGAAGTCTATTACATGCACACAATCTAGCAGTCAATCAGTCAGTAAGCACTTATTAAGCACCTGTTAATGCCCACAACCTATCAGTAGTAAGCACTTATTAAGCACCTGTTATGTGCCTGGCACTGGAGATACAAAGTCTAAAACAAGATAGTACCTGCTCTCAGAAGCTTGGATTCTTTGGAAGAAAACAACATACACACAAGTAAGTGGACAGAGAGCATCCACAAAGAGAATTCGAGGCCATTTTGGGAGAGGGAGGGCATTGGCAATGGGGGCAGGGAGGGGAGTGACTCATGAGGAAAGCTCTCCTGGAGAAGATGGCACTTGAGCTCTGAAGGCAGTTAGGGATTCTAAGAGACAGAGGCCAGGAGGACGGGCATTCCAGGAGCTCACTGTCTGGGGAGGGGCCTTGGCAAACCTCAAAGTGCTCTGGAAATGTTAGCCAGCAGTCATCATCATCACCATCCTCCTGTCCTCCCTCACTGCCGTGAGCCTCGACTCCCACGATGCCCCTCCCTGCCCTCCTGCCTGCGGGACCCTCGTCTGCTGCTTCCTCTGCATTCACCGCCCCCCCAGGACACCCACTCAACCTGCTGGGGTCTCCCTCCCTTTCTCCTGGCATCCTGAGGGGAGATGCCACTGGGACACTGGGCTGTCCAGCAGCGGTGCCTCCGTCTGTCCGTGTGACTGGTTCCACAATTCTTTGATGACATCCTTCACATCCTTCTCCCACATTATTTCTGCTTGGTTAGATGCTCACTCCCCCTGTCCCCCAGGCTCTCTCCCTTATTCCCTGAGTAATTCTCAATCAAAAAACAGACAAACTTATCCAACACCTACTGTACCCGCCGACACAAGGACAGAATAATCCTTGCTCCCAAGGAGTTTATAGTCTAA
>NW_020955189.1:2287496-2294001 GCF_900497805.2 Vombatus ursinus | reverse complement strand
AGAGAGAGAGAGAGAGAGAGAGAGAGAGAGAGAGAGAGAGAGAGACGAGTACTTATATAACTATGCACATAATAAAGAGGCAAAATACTATAAATACAACATTGGGAAGGGAGGGCACTAGCAATTAGTGGATGAGGAAAGGCTTCATACGAAAGGTGAGGCTGAAGCTGAAACTCTGAAGAAAGAGAGGCAGAGGGAGTGAGGGAGTGTATTCAGGCATGGGGGATAGCCTCTGGAAAGACAAGGAGATGGAAATGGAGAACCACATCTTTGGAGAGTGGCATCTTGGTGGGATTCCACGGAGAGAGAAAGGGAGCAAAACCCAATAAGGCTGGAAAGACAGGTTGAAGCCAAGTGGTGAAGGGCTTCAGAGAGATTGTGTGTGTTCCCAGAAGGCAACAGGCAGCCCCTGATGCTGAGTAAGCAGGTGGGTGGCACAGTCAACTCAACCTTCATTCTCTAGAGGCCATAGATTTCCGTGAATCCAAGCCATGGAAGAATTGGAAGAAGCATTATTGGGGTTCAAAAGATGGGAGAAACCAGGGGTCACTGAAAGAATCCTTCAGCTACCCTAAGTCAGTGCAGTCCCCTCTCTTCTTCCTGTCCAGGTGTCATCCCAGTTGGATGTCCGTTTGCAGGGTCCATCCAAGATACATGCATTAATAGAATGTAAGCTCTTTGAGGCCAGGCACTGCTTTGGTTTTGTCTTTGAATCCCCAGCCCTTAGCCCAGTGCCTGGCACCTGGTGGGTGCTCAATAAATTATGCTCATTTATTGATGGACCACTGGACAGCCTGATGGACAAGTTGTATGGGTTCTGTCCAGCTGCACATCCCAGTTTGGACAAAACTCAGTATGAAGGAGAGATGCTGTAGGAAAGGGCAGGGAAGAGATCCCAGGCAGAGACAAAGACAACCCTGGGTATGTCCAGGGGGGTGAGGACTTGTCCCTTGGGCCCTGAGCACAGAGTTTAAAAGGCCTAAGTACTGTAAGTCCGGGCGGGTAAGGTGGGATCAAAGTCCAGAAGGCCTTGAATACTGAGCAAAGGAATTACAATATGAGGAGCAAAGGGGAATCCCTCCAGAATTTTTGAGTTGAGGTAACATCTCAGCAAAAAAAGTCTACTTCCAGCAGTAAGGGAAAGGAGGATTGGAGGTAGAGAGACCAGGGAGGCTGTGGCGATATCCAGAGGGGCTCCAAGTGACGGCCTGGATGGGGGAAGCAGCTACAGGACCACGGAGACTCATGGGGTCAGAGCTCTGAAGCTGGGGAGACCTCAGAGCTCATCACATCCAACTGCTCCATCTTACAGGTGGGGAAACTGAGGCCTGGAGAGAGGGACAGATAGTACAAGGGAGAGCCCCGATTCGAACTCAGATCCTGTGACTCCGATTCCAGCGTTGTTTCCATTGGCAGGGGGTATTGTAGAGGTCAAGAAGACGGGACTTTAGAGCTGGGAGCTAAGGGAGAGTAGCCCCAGAGACGAGGCTGTAGGGTTAGGCTTGGCCGCAGCAGCAGAAGCCAGCTGTTTCCCCACTGGGCCCGTCTCTCCCTTCCCCCATCTCCCCCAATGCAGCTGATGAAACCGAGAGCCCGGAGGCCCTGAAAGAGTGCCGAGGGGGAGGGGAGGGAGGGGAAGAGGGAGGGCTGCCAAGGCTGAGTGGGGCCAGGGCCTGGGGCCCTGGGATCACAGCGCCTTGTGAGAGGATCACGGTCTCGCAACAGGCGATTTTAAAATCTTAGACACTTAGAATCTCAGAATCAGAGACTTCAATTCTTGGAATCTTGAAGATGTAAATACTGAAATCTTAGAATCTTGATGTTATTGACTCAGAATTGCAGGATCATCTGTTGGAAAGGAGCTTAGAGACGTGGAATTGCAGTTCCCCCAGTCTGGGCTCCTGCCCACCCCCTCTGGGGCCAGAATCCCGAGCATCCTCAGAATGAGAAAATTCCATGATGTCAGACCTGGGAGGGCCCACGAGCAGCAATTCTCAGTGTGGCCCAGGGACCCCTGGGTCCCCAAGAGCCTCTCAGGGGGTCTGGGGGGTCAAAACTGTTTCCATTAATACTAAAACACTTTAAGTTCTAACACGATAAATGCTGCCAGATATAAGTAATAAAAACTGTAAACCGAAGCTCTTTGTGGGGGTCCTCAATAATTTTCCAGGGTGTAAAGGAATCCTGACAACAAAAAGTTTGAGATCCCTTGACATAAAATGTCAGAACTAGAAGCAGCCTTGGAACAGAGAATTCAGAGCTGGAAGGGCCTAGAGCATAGAAGGTCACAACTAGATGGGACCTTAGGACATAGAACATGGAGTGTCAGAGCTCACCCTAAGAGATCAGCTGCCCCAACCACCTCATTCCACAGAGGAGACCTCCCTTCTCCTGGGCCCAAAGTCCCACTGAGGCAGAGAGACGGGAGGCTCAGGCTGTCTGTCTGACTCCAAGATGACAATCTGTCAGTGGCTTGTAAATGCTATTACCTTCCCGCTCTGACCTCTGCCTCCAGGCTGGACTTTCTGTATCTCTCTGTCTGTCTCTGTCTCTGTCTGTCTCTCTCTCTCTCTCTGTCTCTCTGTGTGTGTGTCTCTGTCTGTCTGTCTCTCTGTCTCACTCTCTGTCTCTCTCCCTCTCTCTCTCTCTATCTATCTACCTCTTTCTCTGTGTGTGTATGTGTCTCTCTCTGTCTCTCTCTTTCTTTCCTTCTCTCTTTCTTTCCTTCTTCTCTCTGTCTTTCTCTTTCTGTGTCTCTGTATGTGTGTCTCTCTGTCTCTGTCTCTCTCTCTCTTTGTGTGTGTGTCTCTCTCTGTCTCTCTTTCTCTACTCCTTCTCTCTCTGTCTCTCTGTGTCTCCCTCTGTCTCTCTCTGCCTCTCTGTCTCTCTCTGCCTCCCTGTCTCTCTCTGTCTCTCTGTCTTTCTCTCTCACACACACACTCACACACACACACACACACACTTGTCCCCCACCAGAGTAGCTGAACCCCTAGCCCCTAGCCTCACTGCAGGACCACATCTGGCCCTGAGCAGGGCTGTGGTCAGTGAGCTCCAGTACATTCAGGCGGTCCATGCTCCTGTTGAGATGTGCCCAGGGCCCCACCTGAATTAGTCCTAATCCTCTAGGCAGCTCACTCCCAAGGGAGGCATCTCAGCACACTGGGAGGAGAGCAGAAGGCCTCGGGTCTGATTCAGCCAGTGTCACTGGCTCACTCTGGGGCTCAGTTTCCCTCCCTGTAAAATGAGGTATTGTCCTATTAGAAAACAGCTAAACAAATTGTGGATGTGAATGGAATGGAGCACTATTGTGTCATAAGAGAGGACAAGATGGACAGTTTCAGAAGAACCTGCGAAAGCCTCGATGAGCTGATTCAGAGCAGAGTGAGCAGAACCAGGAGGACAATTTCCTCCAGGGCAGCACCTTTAGGGAGAGAAGCCATTCAGAAAGACTTCAGCAGTCTGATCTGCACAGTGATAAGCCAAGAGTCCAAGAGAATGAAGAGGGAAGAGCCCTCTCTCCTCCTGCCAGGGGAATGATGCACTTAAAATGCAGAGCCAGACGCGTTTTCAGACACGGCAAAGGCCGGGGTTACTGTGCCGGGCTGTGCAGATGTGTGCTGAGAGATGTTTTGTCTCTTTAATTTGCTCTATGGGAAGGGAGATCGTGGTAGGGACAAATCAGTTTTTTAAAATACTTATTAACTAAAAAAATAAAATGAAATAAAATACTTATTAACTTGAAAAAATGTTTTTAATTTTAAAAGATTTTTTAAAAAAAGAAAATCCGGTTGGTGTACTCCAACAATTCCGCAGCCAGCTTTGTGCAGGGGCCCCACGCTGTGGGAACAGGGTCCTCAGGGGAGAGCTGAACATGTCGCTGGGCGTGATCTTCCCTCTAAAACATCATATGTAGAGCTGCAGTTTCATCAGAGCTGCTCTGAAGCAGCTTGTCAGCAGGAAAGACTAGAAAGCTTCATTTCACCTTCTTCCTTCTAGATTTCCCTGAGCCTGCTTTATCCCCAGGGCATTCCGGGCCCTATCCCCCAGCCCAGCACCCCTGGGTTCCCTCAGTAAAATCACAGAACTCCAGAGAGGGCAGGGACCCCCTAAGGTCTCAGTTCCATGCCCCCAGTGGGGTCGCCTATAGTGAAAGCTCTGCAGTTAGGGCAAGCCCACCACCTCCCCGGGAGCCCCCTCCATTTTGGATAGCCCTCAACATGAGGGAGCTTTTCCTGGCTTCAAGCCTAAACTGCCCCCCAGTAGTTTCTACCCACTGCTCCTGGTTCTCCCCTCTGGGGCCAAGCAGGGAAAGGGTCATCTCCCTCCCCCATGAGAGCCCTTCAGGTAGCTGTGTGCCCCTCCCCGCTGCGGGGTCTTCTTCCAGGCAGAGCATTCCCACCTCTTTCCACCACTCAAGCAACCCAGACTCTAGGCCCTTCCCCTCTTGGATACCCTCTCTGCTCATCTCTAGTTTAGCAATGTCTTCTCAAGGCTCCAGATGTGATCTGACCTGAGACACTGGCACTACCACCCCCAAATGTGCTTGGAGATCACTATCTTCCACACCAGAGTGTTTTCTGAAGAGCCTGGAGCCCAGCTTTTCTTCTCTTCTTGAAGGATGGGGCAGGACCGTTAGCTGGGGCTGTAGGGAGGGACATTTGAGTCAAGCTTCCAGAGAACTTTGCCCAAGGACCACAAAGGGCTGGGTCAGGGAGGCCACCAAGGTCTGGCTGCCCACTGGCTTGGCCAGGGTTGGGGCTGGGGGAAGGTGGTAAGAGACCAATTGAAGCTCCAAGCTGAAGAACACAAGGGAGGCCCAGAGCCGGCCCAGAGCATCTTCCATTCCATCTCTGTGGATCTGTGGGGCTGTGGGTTTGTGTCCATGGGGAGACACAGAGCTGGAAGGGAGCTCGGGGATGACAGAGCCTGAACCCCAGAGAGGAAAGAGCCGGCAGAAGGCTGTGGACACAGCATTCAACGAGGGAAAACAGAACCAGAGATTCACAGGATTTTAGAGACCCCCAACCCAACTTCTCTGACAATGGTTTTCTAGTCTCTGCTTGAAGACCTCTAAGGAGGGGGATCCCACTGCCTCTTAGGCCCACTCTGGGCCAACCCTGCTTGTTAGACAGCTCTTCCTGACATCGAGCCTCAGCGGGCCTTTCTGCAACATCCACAAGTGGTCCTGATTTCTGGTCCAAACAGAAGAAATCTGAAGCTTCTGCCAAATGCCAGGCCTTCAGAGCCTTGGAGAAGCTCTCATGCTACCACCACCACCACCCTCCACTCAGGCCTCCCAGCCATCCTCACGTGACACGGACTCAAGACCCTTCACTATCTTGGTGACCCTCCTTTGTGGAGCCCAGAGCTGAACCCACTGCTCAGATGAGGCCAGACAAGGGCAGAGAACAGCAGGCTTATCACCTCCTGGTTCCTGGATAGTTCGGCCTCTCCTAAAGCTATCCATGACAGGCCAGAGTACCCACTGTTGAGCAAGCAACTTCCCCCAGGCCTTTTCAGACTGACTGTTGTCCAACCGTGCCTCCCCCCAGGGGTATTCNAGAACAGCAGGCTTATCACCTCCTGGTTCCTGGATAGTTCGGCCTCTCCTAAAGCTATCCACGACAGGCCAGAGTACCCACGTTGAGCAAGCAGCGCACCAACTTCCCCCAGGCCTTTTCAGACTGACTGTTGTCCAACCGTGCCTCCCCCCGGGGGTATTTTTAACCCTTGCCTTTTCCCCTGTTGGCTTTCATCTTCATAGATGCAGCCCGGCGCATTAGCCTGCCAAGGTCCTTCTGGACCCTGACCGTGCCATCCCATGGGTCAGCCATTCCTCCCAGACTGTGGCATCCACAGATTCCCCGGGCATGCCCTCTAAGCCCTTGCTCCAATGCATTGGTCAGAACATTAAATGGCTCAGGACCAAGGCCAGATCCATCTAGACAAGGCTCGGCAGAGGGAGGGGGGATGGCGGTCAGTGATTGGGGACCCCCTGCTGAGGCCAAATGCGGGCCGGGCATCCACCCCATGTGAAGGACACGCACGCACACACCTGCTGGAGTCACAAACATCCCTCTGGCCTCCTGCCCATCCCCCAGCTGGTCCCACCTGGCCCTTGTTTGTCAGCCCCTAGCACGCCTGAGAGCCCCGAGGATGCTCTCACTTCCCCTTCTCTGGCCTCTGTTGCCGTTCTGAGTTCTGGTTTCAGCCAGTGCCGGGTTAATTTTAGCCTCGGAATTTCCAGGTTACAGCAGCTGCTGACAGAGCTGGAGGCAATTGCTCCGCCCCCTCCTCTCAGGACTGCTAGGGGTCATTCCAGCTAGCCCCCTGCCTCTGGGTCCCCAAGGCCCTCCCGGCTCATGTTCCTTGCTCACTCTCCCCACTTACATTGGGCAAGTCACTGAATTCTCTCCAGGCTTCAGTTCTCCCTCCTGTAAAATGAAGGGGTTAGACTAGAGGACCTCTGAGCCCCCCCAGCCCTGACATTCCCTGTTCTAAGGCC
>NW_020955189.1:2287167-2287394 GCF_900497805.2 Vombatus ursinus | reverse complement strand
GCTCTGACATTCCCTGTTCTAAGGGCCCCCCCAGCTCTGACATTCCCTGTTCTAAGGGCCCCCCCAGCTCTGACATTCCCTGTTCTAGGCCCCCTCCCAGCTCTGACACTCCCTGTTCTAAGGGCCCTTCCAGCTCCAATATTCTCTGTTCTCATGAGGTAATGTCTGTAAATCACTCAGCATAGTTCCTGGACCTAGTAAACATTCAATGAATGTTAATTCCCCTT
>NW_020955189.1:2284082-2287133 GCF_900497805.2 Vombatus ursinus | reverse complement strand
CCCTTCCCCTAAGGGCTCTCCCATCTTTGGCATTCTCTGTTCTGAGGCCCGTCCTCTGTCTCACATTCTGACATTCTGGGTCTAGAGCCTTAGACTGCCCATGAGATCTGGGGTCAGAGGATTGACTGCACTAGTGGAATGGCGTCGGCCAAGTTGCTCTCAGCCTCAGTTTCCTTCTCTGTAAAACGAGAACACCCAAGGAAAGGCTTCCATCTCTCCATCCTGAGCTCAGAGAGCACAAATCAGCCCCTCAGGTGTAGACATGGTTTTAGTCCAAGCCAGCCTCGAGGCCTTTCCCAACCCACCTAGCTTTGGTGTCTGCAGGGATTCCTGGGATGGGCTGGAGGCCGTGCCAAGATTGACTCCTGTCTAGCTCCCAGTGACCAGAGCCTGCCACAGCCCCGCAAAAGCACCCAAAGACTGAGCACTGGGGCAATGCCCATGGGCAGTAGACTTACAGATGGGCCTTCTTGCTCAGTGAGTTTGTTCTGAAGATGGGCAAACTGAGGCCCAGAAGAAGGAATGGCCTTCCCCAAGGACCCCCACGCAGTCAGTGAGAGAACTAGGACCATGCTCCAGCACTCCTGCCTCCTAGTCCAAGGCTCCGTCGAGGGCCCCCAGAGGCCATTTGGACCTCGAAGGTCTGCCAGACACTTCTGGGGCCCCGAGGTGCCCTTCCTCAGGGCTTCAGCATCCCCATCGGTAAAATGAGGGTGCCAGTCCTGGGCTGGGAGAGGGTCTGTCCAGTGCTATTTAGGTAGCATCGGGATTGCTCATAAATAGTGACTGATAACAATGGGGGATTTTTCTTTTTTTTCCTACTTAATAGCATTTTATTTTTTCCAATTACATGTAAAGACAGTTTTCAACATTCACTTTTATAAGATTTTGAGTCCCATATTTTTTTCTTCCTTCCTTCCTCCCCAAGACAGCAAGCAATCTGATACAGGTGATACATGTATAATCATATTAATCATATTTCCACATTAGTCATGTTGTGAAAAAAGAATCAGAACAAAAGGGAAAAACCATGAGAAAGAAAAAAGAGAGGGAGAGAAAAGAGTCTGCTTCGGTCTGCCCTCAGACTCCATAGTTCTTTCTCTGGATGTGGACACCATTTTCCATCATGAGACTTTTGGAAGTGTCTTAGATCCTTGCATTGCTGAGCAGAGCTAAGTCTATCAAAGTCAGTCATTGCACAGTGTGGCTGTTACTGCGTACAACGTTCTGGTTCTGCTCACTTCACTCAGTATCAGTGCCTACGAGTCTTTCCAGGTTTTTCTGAAGTCCCCCTGCTCATTGTTTCTCATAGCACAATAGTATTCCATTACATTCACATACCACAACTTGTTCAGTCATTCCCCGGATGGATGGGCATCCCCTCCATTTCCAATTCTTTGCCACCACAAAAAGAGCTGCTATAAATATTTTTGTACATGTGGGTCCTTTTCCCATTTGTGTGATCTCTCTGGAATATAGCCCTAGAAGTGCAATTGATGGGTCAAAGAGTATGCACAGTTTTATAGCCCTTTGGGCATAGGGACTTTTCTAGAGAGAAAATCAACATCATTTCAACAGCAGCTGCCCTACACACACACACACACACACACACACACACACACACACACACACACACACACACCCCTTATCCTGTCCTCCCCATTTCCCAGTCTCTCCCTCTGTCTCCTAGCTGCTCACACAGGCTCTCTTATGGCTCTTTCCCTGTGTCTGTGCTTCTGTATCCCAGTCTTTCCTGTTCTATTCCTTTCATTCTCTCTTTATTCCTGTCTCCCAGTTTCTCTCTCTCCCTATCCCCCTCTATGTGTCTGCTGCTCTCAGGCTTCCTCTCTCTCTCTCTCTCTCTCTCTCTCTCTCTTTCTTCCCCTTTTAGGTCCCCCTGTTTCTCCCTCTACTTCCTCCTAGTTTTCTTGTTTTCTTCCTTTCTTTCTCTCTAAGTCTCTCTCTGTCCCCCAGTTTTCCTGTCTGTCTATCTTTCTCAGTTTTTCCTTGTCTCTCTGGTTCTCCCTTTCCCTCCCTGTCCTTCTGTCCCTGGTTCTGCCTCTGACTCCCTGTCTCTACGTACAATCCCCCGGATGGACAAGAGCCTAGAGCTCTCCCTATCCTCGGCCCAGCCTGGTCTCACTAGAGGTCCTGTTCCTTTCCTCTTTGAGCCCCTATGACAGACTAAGGCTGAGCTGGGTCTTGGGAGATGGGAGACTGTGAACCCAGAAAGGTCCAGGCTCAGGGCAACCTTGGGCCATGTCTAATAGCCTGCAGTCTAGATGACCCAGGTTCAAGGACCATAGAGGAAACTAGATTTAGGTAGCCTGGAGAAGATTCAGGGAGACAGTAATATCTGTGGTTTCTGTGTTTGGCTTTGTTCTGTCTGACCCAAGAGACTAGAATGAGGAAGAATGGGGCAAAGCTGCAGAGTTAGGCTTGAGGGCCATCCTCAAGCAGAATGAGCTGCTTCAGGACAGGGTGAGCTCCCTGTCACTGGAGGTCTACGAGCAGAGCTGGGAGGATGCATTGTGGATACTGTGAAAGAAGTCCTCGACCAGGAGAGGTACAGACTAGATGCCTCCAAAGGCCCTTCAGACTCAGGTGTGGTGAATTGTTGGGGAGAGGCTGGCAGCTAAGGCCAGGCAGGTCTTGGCAGGTCTAGAGTGGAAGGGCCCTTAGAGGTCAGCTGGTCCACACCCCTCATTACAGATGAGGAAACTGAGGCTCCGGGAGGGAGCAGAGCTCTCTCCTCTCTTTATCTGTCTCTCTGCCTCTGTCTCTGTTTCTGTCTCTGTCTTTCTTTCTTTCTCTATCTCTGTCTCCATCTCTGTTTCACTCTGTCTCTCTGTGTGTCTCTCTCTCTGTGTCTCTGTCTCTGTCTCTGTCTCTGTCTCTGTCTCTCTATGTCTCTGTCTCACTCTGTCTGTCTCTCTGTCTCTGTCTGTCTCTTTTTTTGTCTCTTTTTTTTCTCTCCTCTCTTTCTCTGTCTGCTCTCTCTCTCTCTCTCTCTCTCTCTCACACACACACACACACACACACACACACACA
>NW_020955189.1:2273261-2284072 GCF_900497805.2 Vombatus ursinus | reverse complement strand
ACACACACACACACACACACACACACACACACACACACACACACACGGAGGTGGAGCCAGGGCCAGAGGCTATAGACTGTGTCATCTCCAGCCCCACAGCCAATCACAAAGTCACACAATCACAGACCATTGCACACGTGGACCTCAGTGCCTGAGGAAGCAGCACGCCCTGGTGTCCCCAGCTCCACATTCTGGCCACGAGCTCATGTGCTGACCAGCCCCTCCAGCCCTGGGGTCCATGCCAGCCACCTCCCTCCCTGGCCCAGGGCTGAGGTTCCCTGGAGTATTGTTTGGGGGTGGAGGGGGGCCTGGAAACTGGGAGGAGACTCACCTGCGGGGAGAGGAGCTAAGCAGCCTGTACTGGGAGCCAGGAGGCCTGGCCCGGTGTCCAACAGTGCAAAGAGCCTGGGGGTGAGGCCTCAGCCATGCCACTAGTGTTTGCTTGACCCTAAGCCAACCTTTTCCCCTCAGGGAATGGAGGAATTGGATAGAGCATTGGAGAGTGGGGTGAAGTTGGAGTCAGGAAAGCCTGGGCTCACACCCTCCTCCAACTCTTAGCTGCTGTGTGGTCCTGGACAAGTCACTTAGTTTTCCCGGCCCTCAGTTTCATTGCCCATAAAATGGGAACAAGAATGTCTGTAGTGAATAAGTGTCTGTTGTTATTTTTAGCTCTGACATTCTCCTGGGGTGGATGCCATTAGGGCTCATCTGCTCATGGTTGCTCCTCTTGTCAGAGACGCCAAGAGTGCATGCTGGGGTGGGGGATCTGCGTGCCTCTTGGTGTCACTATGTTCCTCTCTGAGTCTGCACGTATGTGCCTGGAGGTGTGTGTGTCTGTGCGTGTCTGTGTGTGTCTGTGCATGTCTGACGGAGTCTGTGTCTGGGTTTCTAAGTGTGTGTCCGTTTGCATGTGTATGACTCCATGGGCGCCTGCGTGTGTAAGCATATGTTCTTGTGTGTGTCCATACATGTGTGTCTGAATAAATCTACGTGTTTGGGTGTCTTCATATGTACCAGGATGTCTATGTGTCTGTGCATCTGTATATCTCTTCCTGAGTCTCCATATGTTCTTGTGTGTGTGTGTGTGTGTGTGTGTGTGTGTGTGTGTGTGTGCGCACAAGTATTCTGTCTAAGAGAACTCAGATTTCCAGGCACTTTCCATCTGCCATTAGTTTGAGCCTTGGAGACTCTGGACACTAGATGGGTGTTATTTTTACAGACAGGAAAACTGAGGCCCACATAGACACATAGACAAAGCCTCCCGGTTTTGTGAAAGCTCCCTCCAAGGTGGGGGAATGAGAACACAGAAACCCATTGGGGGAGAATGGAAAATAAAGGGCAGAAATGAAGCCTTGACCCTGATCCCAGAATGCCCTGATTCTAACCTTGACCATAGACGGAAGCCTGATCACCGACCAGACTGAACCCTCACCCTGACCTTACCCATAAAATCTCAGTACCAAACTAAGACCCTGAACACTGAGATGCATCCTGCGGCCCAGCACCGCAGGGGACATTGAACCGTGGTGTCTGGAAGCCTGCCTCTTTCCCAGAGGGGCCATCTAGGGTCCCAGAATCACCCCTCCAGGCCCTCCCCTTTGCAGCCAATGCTTTTACGGCACTGAGCCGCTGTTCAAGGCTGGGCATGGACATTAGTCAAGGCAGAGCAGAACTAAAAGGACAGGAATAGTCAAAGGACGAGACGGTACCGTGGAGGCAGAGTAGGTGATGCTTGAGGGAGAGAGCGAGGACAATTGTGGAGGGACTGCTGTCCAGAGACGAGGAGTCTGAGACATGGCTGGGATGGGGTGGGGCTCCGGGGAGTAAGGGGAAAGATCATTGAAACTGCTCAGGAATTGGGAGGCCAGGCTGCCATCCCTGCCAGCCTGGACCCAAGCCGGGTCCTAAAGTCTCCAAGGTCAGGGAAGGGCCTGGAAGCGGGGAGATCACAGGAACAAGAATGGTGCTGGTGGACTGCAGCCACCTCCCTCCGTGGAAAGGCACTGGTGGCTGGAAGCAGAGGGGAGGCGGGAGGGTGATGGAGACAGGGTGCGCTACACAGAAGAGGACAGGATTGAGGGCCGCCCCCTCCCCCTGCCGTTGGCAGTCCTTCAGAGGGGCTGAGGTGGGATGGCATGTGCGTGGAGGGAGCTCTCGGCTGGCTCGGTGAGCAAGTTGGCTCCTCACTGAGGGATGCAAGCACTTGGCTTCCGCCTAGCGGGGTGGCAGGAGCAGCCAGGAGCTGGGAGGCAGCGCCACCTCCTGGGAGAGACGGGAGAAGCTCAAGTTAGTCTCATGCGAGCCAGAGCTCTGACCCAGGCCCGGGCGGGCCCCGAATCCCCCCTGGCCTGAGCCCTCGAACCTTCCCAGGCTGAGTCCTGCGATCCCAGGCACCTTCCAAGCCCTGATCCTGCCCTGGGCTGAGCCCTAGCAGAAGCCCCTTCACACACAGACACTCCCCCATCCTTTGGTGTCTGGACGGGAGGGGCAGGGATGCAGTATCCCTGGTGCTAATGCGCCCTTAGGAGTGCCCACCCCAAAATACACCCCACGGTGGCAGGCCCCAGCCCTGCCACCCCTACTACCCCCAGAGCCTGGCTTTGAGGCATCACTGAGGTAGGTAGATGCGGGCACTGCAAGGAGCGGACCCTCGTGAGGCAGCTGATGTCCCCATCGCAGATGATGGCAGGAACCACAGAAGACTAAGCCCACCACTCAGGGTGACCAGGAGGCTGACAGCCTCACCCATGGGTTGTGGGGCTTTCAGGGCCCTCAAAAGAGAAAGCCCCTGCGGGATGGGAGCCAAGGAGCTAAAGGCAGCCGTGAGAAATGAGTGTGCCCACCGCCCTTGTAGCCTCGTGGGTGTAAGGGGAGGGTTGGTCAGCAGGGGGAGAAGCTGGAAGGGGCGAGATGCCAAGCCAATAAATATTTGGTAAGAAGTTAGCATTTACAGAGCACCTGAAGGTTTGCAAAGCACTTTACACCTGTTACTTCATTTAATCCTCACAACTCTGGGAGGATTGCTATTATCCCCATTTTACAGATGAAGAAACTGAGGCAGAGGGGTGCAGTGACCGCTAAGTGGATAAGGCAAGATTTGAACTCAGGACCTCTTAGTATCTACAAAACATGGCCTGGACCACAGCTGTGACTTAAATGGCAGAGCAGGCAAACGCCCTGTGAGTGGCCTGGGTGGCAACGAGCAACGTCACATCGCAGCCAGGACAGACCCACCTCTGAGCCTGACCGAATCACTTACTGCGGCCCCAGGCTGCTCAGCGCAGGTGCAACAGGTGCCAGTGAAATCACAGGACAGCGCTGCCTGGAGGACCCAATGCTGCCGGCTGCCGAGCTCCCCCAAGGGCTTATGTATCAGCCGAGGGGAGGACTATGGCTACAGAAGGCTGCAGGCTGGCTGTCAGTCACCACCCTGGCTGCCTGTGCCTTAACCATTTTTCTTTGTCAGAGTGAAAGTTTCAGTGCTCAGGAGGAGGAAGAGGGCAGTGCTTCCTGGGAGGTAAAAACCAAAATGCATCATTTTTTAATGAGGTCATGTAACATTTTGTAATGACTTCATAAAAGTAGTTTAGTCTTGCTGATGGCTACATTCATTTTTTAAAAAACAAAAGGTGGGCCAGCTAGGTGGCACAGTGAATAGAGCACCAGCCCAGGAGTCAGGAGGACTCGAGTTCTTCCTATCCGGCCTCAGACAGTCGACACTTACTAGCTGTGTGACCCTGGGCAAGTCACTTAACCCCAATTGCCTCACAAATAAATGATAAAATAAAAAACCAAAGCGACGGCTTGGCCACAGAACTTGTGACCAGAAGGGAGGCCTGCGTTCCAGGGCTGGGTCCTTTCCCCTTCAAAGGCTCCCAGGGAAAAAGGCCAATGGCTGCTGGACGGTGACCCAAGGAGATCCGGACAGTGGGAGCCTTTGGGACCCGGGACCCCTCCCCTGGCCAGGCTGAGAGCGTGGGGGGTGACAAGAGGACAGGCAGGCAACCAGCTGGCTGGGCCCTGTGAGGGGCCCCGGGCCATGACTCAAATTCATCCATTTATTCAGTAAACAATCATTGAAAAACACAGCACATGGTGGAAGAGTGCTAAGACCCGGGTCCTGCCCTCCCGAAACTCACAATCTAAAAGAAGGGGAAAGGCAAGACAGACAGATATACACACACATATACACATATACATATATACACAAATAGACACATGTGTATATATATATATATATATATATATATGTATATTCATATGTAGTAGATATTTAAAATGTGGAACATTTCACAAGCTTGCGTGTCACCCGAGCACAGGGCCAGGCCAACCTTCTCTGCGCAGTTCCAACGTTAGCTCCACACTAATGAGCAACGTCAATTATGTTACTAATTAGAAGCGGACTAGCCAAGGGGCTGGATCAAAGGGGGCGGGGTGACTTCTGCTAACCAGCAGGCTGGGGGAGGGGACAAATACTGGGAAGGGTCAACCAGGAGAAGCCCAGGAGCCCCAGGTCACCAATGCCCTTCCTTCTCTGGCCTGGGCAAACCCTCCAGGACTCAGACTCTGGCTAAGTGCGACCCTGGGGGCAAGTCACTTCACCCAAGTCTGTTTCTCCCTCAAGAAAAAGAGCAACACTCCCAGGCCAGACCTCCCAAGGTGGGTGTGAGCAAAGAGCTTCAAAGGAAAGGCAGCCCCTACTGTGTTGCCCCAGCCTCATCTGAGTCCACCAGGGGTCTGCCTTGGTGGAGGGGACTTCTGAAATCAGTTACCGGCTCAAGGCTCACACTGGCGTCCTGAGTGTCAGTCGGGCATTTGGGGAGGGGCGTGCACTGAGACACATCTGGCCCAAGATGGGGGGCCCTGAACCCTGGTCATCCTGATTCATGCTGGTTCTCTGTCCTCAGTTGCTTCTCCAGTGGGCAATGAAAATAAAACTAGGCCCATCTTAAAGATAAGGAAACAAGGGACAAGACTTGGCCAAGGTCACACAGCTAGGCTATCAGAGCAGAGATTCAGCCCCAGCACTCCCGTGTGCAGTGGGCTGGGCTCGGCTCTGGATGGTCAAGGAGAGCTGGGGGGGGGAGCCAGCGTCCCCACAATAGAGGCCTCGACAAAGGGCTGGCCGGCCTCTGAGGGGCAGGACGCTGACAAGAGACCCAGGCCCACATGGCCCACTCCCCTCATCTTTCCTTGCTCTAGCGCACCAGAAGCAGCAGGGAGGCCACCATGAGAGCTGCCCCCTCGCTGCCAACACTGTCAAGGGGCCAGAGGCCACTGCTGGAGGCTCTTTCCAAGATGACCACCACAGAAAGATGTCACCAGGGGTGCCCCTCTCCAAGCTTAGATTTTAACTGGAAACCCCCCACCCCAGGAAATGCAGGCGGTCTTGCCCCAGGAAGCTGCCTGCCCGACATCTCCTGGAAGGAAAAGGCCAAGGAATCCCTGCTGAGGTGGGAGACGGGCAGAGAGGCCACTGAGGCCGGTTCAGGTGCCCGGGCCGCGCTCAGGGGAAGGGCTTTCCAGGCTGGTATCCCCGCTGCTGCAGTTTCCGAATCAGCTCCAGTAAATTCATCTGCAGAGTCAGTTCCTGTCAGTGAGAGAAACAAGCAGCACGTCAAGGCGGACATTAGGCCACAGTCCCTTCCTGTGTCCAGCAGGGGGACCAAGAACACCCAGTTTCTGGCAAGGATTTGGTACGAAGAAACGGGAGGCGGGGTTCTCCAACTCAACGGGACTGGACTCCTGAGGCCTTCATCAGCTTAGAAGAGCACAAACTAACACCATCTGCGCTGTGCTGCATTTATATTCATTTTGTTAAACATTTTCAATTACGTTTTAATCTGGTGGGGACAGGGAGCTTGACACCTCCCATCTAAGCTATGTCAAAATACAGAAAGGAAGAAAGGGAGGAAAGAAGGGAGGGAGGGAGGGAGGGAGGAAGGAAGGGAGGATTTATTGAGTGAACTTGTTCACTATGTGTCAGGCACAGTGTCAAGCACTCTACAAATGGGATCTCATTTGATCCTCACAACTACCCTAGAAACTAGGTGCCGTTACCTTCACGTTATAGTTGGAGAAATTGAGGCAGACAGAGGTGACGTGACTTGCTTAGGGTCACACAACTATTAAGTGCAGAGGCCATATTTGAACTCAGGTCTTCCAGATTCCAGGCCCAACTGGCCTCTATCCACAGCTGCCTCAAACAGCATCAATACAATTTTTACTTAGAAAAAAAAAAAAGTAGCATCCTATAAACTCACCCATGACCTAGAGATATCAAATATTACTGTCCTCATTCATGTGCTGGAGCCAGGCCATCACACTAGTCTAAGACAATACCCAAACTCAACCAACATTTCAAGCACCCAGTATCCACCAGGAAGGCCCTGTTCTAAGGAGCCGGACCCGAGGATGAACCAAGCCTCCAGCCTCCCGCCTCTCTGCTCTCGGGGCCCTTACAGTGCATAAAGAGAAATGTCTGGGCCCAGTGAGCTAACCACTGCACCAACAGCTGCCTCTGCCCTCTTCCTGAAGGTGCTAGAGACACGAGGCCCTCAGTCCCAGGTTACAGTACCAGGCAAGGGCAGAGGCAGGATTCAAACCCAGGCCTTGGCACTCTGCCGTGTTGTCTCTCCTGGTGAAAAGGAGACAGCAGAGGCTGAAGGCAAGCAACGTGCCCCTAAGAAGAGAGGAGGCCCGCCCAAAGCCCGCCCCTCGGCCCTGACCTGGGGGTTCGTGGTGACATAAAAGCCTGTGACGCCGGCTTTCTCCAGGGTGCTCTGCTGATCCACCACTTTCTGGTCCAATTCCAGCACGATTTTCTCATCCATCATCTGCTGCTCCTCTCTAATGCGATGCTCCACAGCCTACGTAAGAGGAAGATGTGGGTGAGGGCAAGAAGTTGGGAACCCGACAGTGCCCCCTGCAGTTGACAACCACATCACAACAAAGGGGATTTGCAAATGAGGAAACTGAGGCCCAAAGAGAGGCAACATGCCCTGCCCTGCTCACCCAGCTGGACTCCGGGCCCAGCTGCCTCGGGTGTAAACAAAGGCCCTGCTGACCCAGACACCTCAATTCCTCCAGCCCGGCCCCAGGACCCAGCTCTGTGCAGGGGCGCGGAGCCTGATCAGCCCAGGCTTGTGGACCTCTCTCCACCACGCCGGGCATCATCAGTGATGAAGGAGGACCAGGCAATGAGGGGCAGAGCCCAGGGCCCGCCTCCAAGCACGCTGGAGAGCAGAGGGAGCTCAGCCGCATGACCACATCTCCCCTCCCCGCTGTAACTCTTACACTGGAGCTCGAGCCTGGGAAGGGGCCGAGAGAGGAGGAGAGCGGCTCACGGGCTGGCCTTGGGTACAGAAGGCCGCAGATCCCAGTGGAAGAACTGAAGTCCTGGGTGACCTCAGACAAGTCGCCTCTCTGGGATTCAGTCAAGTAAGGGGCTGAGGCCACACACAGACTCCCTTCCAAGCACCCCAAGCTCCTTCACAGGCTTCTCCACTGGGCAAAAAAACCCACAAAACTCTTTCCTTCCTTGGCTTGTGGACAACCCCTCCCTACCCCCGCCCCCAGTCTTCTCTCATCTTTACCCTCACAGACCCGCTAGCAAAGTGAGGAAGTGAAGGCGGGCCTGGCCCCCTCCAAAGCACCCCCTGCCGCGGGCTGAGGCCGGGAGAGCCCCTCAGCAGCCCCCTGCCGCGAGCCGGGCTCGAGAAGGGCCCCCCGAAGTGGGCCTGCAGGGTCAGAGAAGTCACTGACCGGTGAAAAGGCGGCCGGATGCAGCCGGGCCCAATGGCTCTGAGCCCAGGAAGGACGGGGGAGGGCAGGGAACCCAATCAAACTGCACGTAGATGACTGCCCAGGCCAGGCAGGACCTTCCAAGTCGTACAGATGGGGAGGTCGAGGCCCAGGGAGGGAAGGTCCCACCACATGCTGGTGGCAGAAGAAGGAACCGAAATGGGATGTGACCCCGCTCCGGACCCCTCCCACCACGACCCACAACAGTCCGGAACCCCGTGGGGTTCCAGAAGCGGCCTGGACCCGCCCTGTCCTCGCAGGCCGCTCACCTCCTGCTCGCGCTGCTGGGCCGCCCGCAGCAGGGGCAGGTTGTGCGGCCGGCAGGCCTGCTGGGCCTCCTTGTGTTTGGTCAGCAGGGTCTGCTTGAGCACTGCGGGAGGAAGAGAGGCCGAGGGCCGGGGTCAGGCCGGTGCCCCGGCCGGTGAAGCCCCGGGGGGGGAGGGGCCAGGGAAGAGCCAGGGAAGGACGCCCCGCCCCCACCCCACCCCCGGCCCGGCCGGCCCGGCCGCTCGCCTCGGTGCTCGCTCTGCAGCTTGAGCCGCTGGTTGTACAGGCTCTTCTCGGTGAGGTGCTGGATTTCCAGCAGCCCCTGAACGATCTCAAACACCGTGCCGTCGATCAGCACCAGGGCCAGGTCGCTGAGGGTGGCGTGGGACAAACGCTGCTGGAAGGAGCTGCGGGGGAGAACAGGCCGCAAGAGCGGGGTCAGAGGCCGAGCTCTGGAGGGCCTCGGCTCTGGGCTCGGAGGTCGGGCCCGCGCTCACCTGGGCAGCTCCTTGACGAGCCCCTGCAGCGCCGACAGCAGCTGGTAGTGCCGCTCCTGCTGCCGGGCGCCATCCGCCGCCTCCTCGTAACCCCCGGCGTAGCGCTCCATGGCGACGGTCGAGGGCCCGGCGCGAGCCGCGCGCATCACTGCGCAGGCGCAGCGCCACAGCGAGGCTGCCCCGCCTCCTCTCAAGAGGGTTCGGGTCCGCCTGCGGCTGCGCGGCACTGCCCCGCCGCCTCCGTAGCCTTCTGCGCAGGCGCGGGCCCACAAACAGGCTGCCCCTCTCCCTGCCCGTACTCGGGAAGCTTGGAGCCCTTTTGCGCAGCCGCAGCTCCGCAAAGGAGCGGCTCCACCCCTCCTAGCCCGCACCAACCCGCCCTCGGCAGTTAGAGCCCGCCTCTTCCCCGAGGCCCCGCCCCCTGCCCGCCTCCCAGCTTCCTTCTAGGAGCCGGAGAAGGCCGTAATTTACTAAAGGTGCTGAGCACTTACTGTGTGCGGGGCGGGGCGGCCCTCGAGGAACTTACATTCCTCGAGCACAAAAATATCAAGTGCGAAGCGATTTCCTGGGAGCGTTGACGAGGGGCCGCTAGGTGGCGCCATGGTGCGCAGAGCGCCGGCCCTGGAGGCAGGCTGGGTGACCCTGGGCAACTCGCTTCACCCTGTTGGCTTCAGTGCCCTCATCTGTAAGACGAGCTGGAGAACGAAATGGCAAACCGCTCCAGCACCTGTGCCAAGAAAACCCCCAGTGGGTCACGAAGAGCCTGGCACGACTGAAACCACAACAAAGATGAGCAGGGAGGGCATTCCGGGCATGGAGGACGGCCAGGGCAAAGGCCCGGAGATGGGAGATGGAGCATCATGTCTGGAGAATCGCCGGCAGGGGAGCAGTGTGTCATCACGAGCCAGATGATGAAGTCGTTTGTGATGGGGAGAAGAGGGGAAGGATGGGTCAGTGCACATGAAAGCAAACCCTGGGAGTCGGGGGAGCCCCGGCAACCGCCCTCAGAGGTATTCTCCCCATTTTACAGAGGGGAAACTGAGTCTGGAAGCTGGGCAGGGACTTGCCCAGGATCACCAAAGTCGGGATTTGACCCTGGCTTTCTAACTCGGGACCTCAGAGGGCATCTGGTCCAACCTGTCCTTGAACAGTCAGATTAAGTCAGAAAACATATTAAGTGCCCACTGTGTGCCAGGCACCGTTCTAAGCACTGGGGAATAAAATAAAAATAAAAATAAAAAATGCAAAAAGTGGTTCCTGCCACCCCTCGCCCCCGGCCTGGGCTCTGCCAGGACATGCCCTCCCCGCCCAAAGATGGCAGCTGGGGCTGGGGCTGGTGCCGAGCTAGGCTGACGCCTCTGGCTGCAGAGCGAGGCTGGCACTGGGCAGGCCAGGGGCCGCGATCCAGGAGCAGAGGTGGGAGCTCCCTGGGGACTCCGTTTTCCTTGCTTCTCTGAGCTGCGTGCAAGCATGGGATCCTCACCGCCCACCCCCACTTTTCAGTTTCCCTGGTGCCTTTGCCCAGGCCTCGTCCCCTGCCGGCTGTGTTTCTGGGCCGGCCGGGCGTGCATTCTCACCAGTTCTAACACAGGTGTTTTTAATTATTCCTTGTTCAGCCAGCGCGTGGAGAGGGCTCTGAAGTGGGAATCAGAAGTCCTGGCTTGGCCACTTCGCAGCGTGGCCTTGGACAAGTGACTTGCCCTCTCTGGGCCTCGGGGCTCCCAGCTGTAAAATGGGACTAATCACAGCTGCACCTCTAATTCAGAGACCTGTTGTTAGGTTCCAGTGTGCAATGTAACTGGGGTGATGGGCTGAGTGTGCTTGGACCCCTTCCTGTGACTTCTAACAATAATATCGAATATTTACACAGAACTTTTAAGGCTCACAAAGTGATTTACAAATTTATCTCGTTTGATCCTCCTAACAACCCTGGAAGTAAATGCTGTTATTATCCCCATTTTACAGATGAGGAAATTGAAGCAGACAGAGGTGGAGTGGCTTGCCCAGGGTCACAGAGCCAGGAAGTGTCCATCAGCAACCCCTTGCTTGCTGTCATTCTAGAAGAGGATCAGTGACACCATGAGGTGATGTCTTGACTGGCCCGTGATTTGGATTTAAGTGAAGCAGAATTGGGCCAAGTTTTCAGTCTCTTCCAGAGTCTAGGAAGGAAGGAAGGAAAGGAGAGAAGGAAGGAAGGAAGGAAGGAAGGAAGGAAGGAAGGAAGGAAGGAAGGAAGGAAGGAAG
>NW_020955189.1:2266952-2273161 GCF_900497805.2 Vombatus ursinus | reverse complement strand
TTAGGAAGGAAGGAAGGAAGGAAGGAAGGAAGGAAGGAAGGAAGGAAGGAAGGAAGGAAAGAAGAAGGGAAGGAGGGAGGGAAGGAAGGAGGGAGGGAGGGAAGGAAGGAGGGAGGGAGGGAAGGAAGGAGGGAGGGAGGAAAGAAGGAGGGAAGGAAGGAGGGAGGGAGGAAAGAAGGAGGGAAGGAGAGAGGGAAGGAAGGAAGGAGGGAGGGAGGGAAGGGAGGGAAGGAGGGAGGGAGGGAAGGGAGGGAAGAAGGAAGGAGGGAAGGAGGGAGGGAAGAAAGGAAGGAGGGAGGGAAGGGAGGGAGGAAGGAAGGAGGGAGGGAAGAAAGGAAGGAGGGAGGGAAGACATTTATTATTTACGTACAAAGAATCACGCTCAACGCTGACGAGGCAGATAGAAAATCAGAAGAGTGGAAATGCCCCGCCCCCAGGAGCTCATTCCTACCCTAACGGGAGGATAACGGGAAGGGTCGTGTCAGCCGCAGGCCGGGTGGGAGGGTCCCTGGGGCGCAGGGATGCTCACACCTCTCCTTGAGCGCCTCCTTGAATCTGCCGCTGACCCAACCATCAGACAGTGCCACGGACTTTGATGTCATGGTCTTCAGTGGCCGTGGCTCGTGTGGAGGCCGGGGATGCACCGTCCACAGTGGTGCTTGCCAGCTCCCCTCCCCCTCCACAAGGGAAGGATAACAGCTTCAGAGCTTCTAGTGGGATCAGGGCTGGTGGTCTGGAGAGAGCAAGGCCAGTCCTGGGGCCTGAAGGCTTATCTGCCCATCAGGGGTGAGTGCTCACCGTGGCGAGGACGGCGGGCCCCCTTCTGCCCGTTCTCCACTAGGGGAGTTGGGGCTGCTGTCAGAGGCTCGTGTTGGTGTGGGCATCATCCTGGCAGGGCTGAGCTGAGGGTCCTGCCTACGGTGAGCAGCTGTCATCAGGGTCTTTGGGGTGCTGATTCCTCAGAATCCCCCGGTGGCGGGCAGCCCACAGCTGAGAAGCCAGAGGAAGACCCTAAACAGAAGCGTCTTACAGAGATCGTGGTAAGATCATCCTTCAGCCTCGGCTGCCCCGGGACAGCTGTACCCCCACCCCCACTCCTCGGCAGGAGAGGACGCGGAGACAGACAACTTGCTCCAGACTCCAGACTGTGCCTCCTACCCTCCCCCCAGGGACGGCCTGACAGCCCACGGGTCAACCTCCCTCCCCTCAGGGAATGGGGAGGATCTGTGTCGCAGGTGTGCACAGACGTGAGCACGTCTCTCTGAATGTGTGTGAGTGTGGCTGTGTGCGTACAAGGGTGAGGGGGGCCCTGTGCTTAGGAGGTTTGTGCTGTGGGGAAAAGGTGAGGATTTGGGAGGTTGTTGCTGTGAGTACGTGTGCCTGCCTACACATTGGAAGTGTGTTTGTGAAGGCCAGGGCAGTGGAGGGGATGTTCCTGTGGGTATAGGGATGGTGTGTGTTTGGGATATGAGTGTATGGGAAGGAAGTGTTAGGTGCCCACGCATCTGTGCATATGCCTGGGGGAGGAAGATCAAGGTGAGGGGTGTGTGTGTGTGTGTGTGTGTGTGTGTGTGTGTGTGTGTGTGTGTGTGCGCGCGCACGCGCGCACATATATGGTGTATACCTGGGAAGGATGGGGAGGTCTGGGGGATAGGGGATGTTAGGGATGTGTGTATGGATGGGGTGTATAGGGGACGATGTGGGGTGGGCATATGTGTCTGAGGATAGTGTATGTCTGAATGAATGGAAGGCTTATCTGGGATGGATGGATAATGGAGTGAATGGAAGGATTATGGATGAATGAATGAATGAATGAATGAATGAATGAATGAATGAATGAAAAGTACTTACTATGTGCCAAACAGTATTTGGTGTACGGGCACAGGGAGAACTGTGTGGAATGGATGTGTCTGGGATGTGTAGGTATGGGTTGTCTATACAGTGGGGTGGGGTATCTACCTGTAATAGTAATAATAATAATAGCAGCTAGCATTACGTGACACATGAAGGGTTGCAAAGCATTTTACAAATATTTCATTCCCTCCTCACAAGAACCTGGCAAATGGGTGTTATTCTGATTCCCATTTTACAGAAAAGGAAACTAAGAGACAGTCAAAAGTTAGGTGACTTGGCCAGAGTCACCTAGCTAAAAGTGTCTGAGGCTGGATTTGAAGGTGAGAGTGCAAATGTAGGGGTCGGGGATGGGACAGTGGCATGTCTTATGGGTAGGTGTCTGCAGTGTATGTGTGTGTGTGTGTGTGTGTGTGTGTGTGTGTGTGTGTGCTCGCCCGTGTGCCTGCCTGGAATATGTGTGTATGGGAGGTAGGGTCTGTGTATAGTGAGCATTTTTCTGTGCATGTCTGGGGAAGACAGGGATGGTACATGTGTGCTCTGAGTGTGTGCGTCTGTATCTGCATGTGTGTCTGCCTGGGAGCTGTCCATACGTGGGCATGCCTGTGTGCAGTGGAGGAGGGGACCTCTGAGTGTGTGGATCTGTCTGTGGGCTTGGGAGCATGTCCAGCCCCTCCCTGAGCCAGGGGAGGGAGGGGGGAGGGACGGAATGAGGAGGGGGAGGAGAAGGTTGGCTCCAGACCCCACAGGCCTCCCAGCTCCATTCTTTCTGCTGCAGAAAATATTTGCTTTTTTCCACGACTCGTAATTTTTCTCCCCTCAATAACTACCAGATGTGGATTCTGTGGTCTCCCATCCCCATGGCAACCAGAGGCTCCCACCACAGGTCTGCATGAAAGCAGGGCGTCCCATCGGGCCTGGCTGGCTGCGGGCACCGGCCCCTGCTCCAGCCCATTTCCTGCCTCCATCACGTCCTCCCTCTCCTCCTCTGCCCCTCACCCAAGACCCCTGGAGCAGGGGTTCAGGAAGGCCAGGCAGAGCTGGGTGGCCTTGGCTCCCGCCTGCCCTGCCACCCCCCTCCCACCAGTGAGTGCCTCAGCTTGGCAGCCGTCCGTGAAAGCCAGGACAGACAGAGGAAGGTGGGGGAGGGTGGGTTGACCCTCAGGGCCAGCCCATGTACATCCTGGGTAAACACCAAGCCTGGCGCCCTGGGTAAGCAGTGGTGGGAGGAGACGCTGAGTTGGCACTGCCTGAATGGGGGCACTCAGCAGGGAAGGATCAGTGGCAGCCCCAGTGCTGGAGAGAGCAGGGCTTGGGCTGGGCATGCTGAGGGTCTGGTCTCGAGGACCCCTCAGCTTGGGGTCGTCTGAAGCCAGAGAGGACCTTCTTCTCCCGGAGCCTGGGTGGGGCAGGACAGAGCCCAGACAGAACACTTCAGCTGGCTTCTGAGATGGGGCTGGATCCTGAGGTCGTCCCCTGGGAAGGACCAGGGCTGAGGAGCCAGGATCCCAGAGGGAGGCCACCCCCCCCCCACCCCCCATTCCCCACCCCCCCCTACCCCCCATTCCCCACCCCCATTTTCAATTCCTTCAGTGTCAGCCCCTGCACAGACCAGGTGCTGACCACATGCTTGGTCCTGGTGGAGGGGAGGAGAGGGGAAAAAGAGACACAGGCATCCCACCCCCAACACTGGGAGGACAGTGTAGGGGGGTCAGTCTACTCTGCCAGGGGCCGGTGGAGCCAGGCTGATGGTGAGGACAGGGTGGGTGAGAGGCAGGGGACGCATTCTGGGAGACAGAGCTCGGTGGGCTTCCTGGAGGCTGGTGGAGATGAGGAAGTCAAAGGATCTGTTCACCCTCTCCCTGACCCTTACTCTGCATTTCTCTCCTTTTCCCTTCCTGGTAGGGTTCCCCCTGGACGCGGGCTTCCCCTATTAACTTGTAAGCTGCAAGCGTTGTCGTTGTTTGCCACCCCAGCGCGGGGGAGGGACTACTCCCTATGAACATCCCAGAAGAGGGGGTAAAACAATGTGGAAGCTCTCGCAGTGCCTGGGAGCAAGGCTCTCCCCTTCTCTGTGGGCCTCAGTATTGTCCTCTGTACAACGGGGATAACGGCCTACACCACCCCACATTTGAGAGAAAAGCCTGTGGAAATGGCAGGATTCAGGTCTTGGTTCCATAATATTCTACCTGTTCATCCAGTCATGTCCCTTCTCTGGGCCTCAGTTTACCCATCTGTTATTTGAGGTCAGAAGACCTGGAATCAGTACGGCCTCAGTTCACCCATCTGCAAAATAAAAGGGTTGGACTGGACTCTGGCTGAATCTCTGGTTTTTCGGTGGGAAGGCCAATGTCCAGGGGGCACGTCAGTGTGGGCAGAACGGATTACGGCATCCTAAATTTCAAGCTGGGACAGAGCTCAGAGATCACCTTGTACAGCCCCCTCATTTTAGGAATTTGAGGATTTCAATTTCAGGAAACTGAGGCCTCCCAGGTCACACACATAACGAGACATTGAAACCAACTCCAACATTTTGAAGATGAGGAAACTGAGGCAACCAGAGGTTAAATGACTTGCCCAAGGTCACACAGCTAGCAAACATCAGAGGGCAGATTCAATCCCAGGGTTCTGTCCCCCTTGCCCCTTTGAGCCAGGAATCAAATCACATCTGGCCCCAAACACAGTTCCTTTGCCCTATGCTAGGTTGTGGTTGTGAATGAGGAAAAGACAAATCAAGCCAGGGTCACTCTGTCTAGGCCCTGGAATGCCAGGCTGAGGTGGTGTCAGCCTTTACCTCGGGGTTGGTTGGGGGGGGGGGACCCTGGAGGGCAGAGGCGGGGACAGAAGCAGAGCTGGGGGAGGGGCCTCTGGAAGGCTCCAGGGCAGTCGGGAGGCCGCCCCCCCCCACCCCCTTCCCAGGGAGCCTACAGGCTGGGGCCAGGCAGGGGGCTTCCTGCCTGAAGACAAGGGAGGACAGTGCAGAGGGGACAGTGGAGCTCTGTGCCGGCTCTCTGGGGGCACCGAGGAAACCTCAGAAACTGAACGTTTGCGCTGGAAGGGGCTGAGCCAGGGCCAAGCTGGGCCAGGCTGCAGCTGCCGCAGTCTGGAGGCCCGGGTAGGGGTGGCAGAGAGCAGAGGAATGTGCCAGGGCACAGCCTCCACCAGCTCCTCGAAGCTTTCCTGGCCTTCTCCATTTAGAGCCAAGAGGCCCCTTAGTGGCCTTCAAGGCCCACCTGCACTCTTTACAGATGAAGAAACTGAGGGCCAGAGGAGTTAAGTGACTGTGCCAAGGTCACAAAGGCACAGCAGGTCCTCTTCCCATGAGGCCACCTCGTCTTACTGAGAAGGAGACATGCCTAGGGTCCCATCAGATTCATGCTCGGGAGCCCCCATTTCATAATTAGAACCACAGAATCTGGTGCTGAGAAGCGACGTCTGAGGCCAGCTTATGCAGTCTTCCCCTGAACAAGAATTCCCCCCCATCACCCCCAGCAAGGGCCACCCAAAGTGGAGTGGGCCAGCCTTCAGTCTGGAGCTTTTCCTTAAAACTGGGCCAAAATTGGCCTCCCAGCTGCTCCCTGACTGCTCCTGGGCGGGCCCTCTGGGCCCCGGCAGAAGAGAATTAATTCTTCCTTTGTCCCTTCTCCTGCCCAGTTACAGTCCTAGCTCCTTCAAGGGAGCCTCCCACGGCACGTTCTCCCAAAGCTGGCACCGGGGACGGCCCTGACCAGGGGAGGCGGGCAGGCAGGACATCGCCCAGGCTCAGGAAAGATACACATCTTTATTAAGAAAGCTTCTAGCAAAGACCCTCCCCACACACACAAACACACGCCTGTCGGAAACCCATCCTGCGGGGTATCTCCGCCAGAGGTGCCTGGCTCCTCCAGGAGCTAGCTCATAAATACACCTGTCCTCTAGATGTGGTCACAGGCGTCTCCTCCCATGTCCACCGTGGAGCAGTCAATACCAGCTTGACTGCAGAGGAAGGCAGGGCTGGGGGCAGGGCTGGCACTGAGCAGGGTGCAGAGCAGGGGGAAGGGAGGGTAGGGGAAGGGACCGAACTGGGCACGGCCACAGGGGAGAGGGACAGCTGGGCTGGGCCAAGGCAGACAGAGGGCAGGAAGCAGTTTCAGAAGCTCAAGAAGGCCAGCTCTCCTCCACGAGGTACCATCAGCCAGGCTGACTGGAGTGCTCCTGACTTAGCCATAAAGAGGTTCTCCTGCTCTGGGCACTCCCCGGGCTTTGGCCAATGAGAAACTAGACCAGCCAGGGCTCTCCTGGCTGGCCAAGGCTCCCTTAACAAGAAGGCAGCCTCTGGTCTGGGCTGTCCTGGCTTTGGCCAACGAGGAGCCAGGCTG
>NW_020955189.1:2260499-2266942 GCF_900497805.2 Vombatus ursinus | reverse complement strand
CCTCTGGTCTGGGCTGTCCTGGCTTTGGCCAACGAGGAGCCAGGCTGGCCAGGGCTCCCTTAACAAGAAGGTAGCCCTTAGCCAGGGCTCTCCTGGTTTTGGCCAATGAGGAGCCAGACTAGCCAGGACTCCATTAACAAGATGGCAGCCCCTGACCAGGGCTCTCCTGGCTTTGGCCAACGAGGAGCCAAGCTGGCCAGGGCTCCCTTAACAAGAAGGCAGCCCTTGGTCTGGGCTCCCCTGGCTTTGGCCAATGAGAAGTCAGAGTAGCCAGGGCTTACCTGACTCTGCAGGCTCAGCCCAAACCCAAATTCAGGTACAAATTAGAGAGTACATCAGAGTAAGGAAATTCCGGAGAAGACAAACAGTGAGGCTGTTCCTAATAGCCTCGGGGCAGGGCCTGAGGGTGGGGAAGTGGGGATGAAGGATGCAGGCAGGGCCCTGGCTCCCCTCCCCCGGCAACGGTGCCTATGGCAGGGAGGTGACAGCCTTGGCCTGCTCCCCACTGCCAGCCTCCCGGCTCTTTTTCCGGGGGGGTTTCTGGATGGGGGTCTTTTTCCTGGGCACCTCGGCCAGGCCAGATGGCTCCTGGCTTCCTGACCTGCCAGTGTCCGGCTTCCCAGCTCCAGGCCCGAGGACGTCCCCAGAGGCAGCCAGGGTCTCCAGGCCGGACGCCTGGGGTTTGTGATGGGCTGGGGAGGTGGAGGGACCAGCCTTCCGGGAGCCAGGCAAGCTGGAGCGCTTCGCCTTCTGGGGTGGGGCAGGCTTCTCCCGGTGGGGCTGGGGGGCCCCCAGCCCGTTCTGCTGGGTGCCCACCTCCCCCCGGCCAAGGCTCCCAGTCTTTTCCTTGAGCTGTGTGGCCAGCAGCATGGCTGCCTCGGGAGATAGACGGGAGGACAGCCCCTCAGCCCGGGGCCTGTCACCTGGGCCACTGGCCCCTGGCTTCTGCAGGCTGGCATCCGCGGGCTCCGAGCTCCCGGGGCCCCTTTCCCGGGCCCGGGGGAGCCCCTGAGCCAACGACTCCTCACCACCCCCTGGCCGGCCCTCGGGAACACTGGAGGGCTTTTGCCCCTTGTCCAGGCCCCTGGGGCTGCCTGGCTCCTCGCCCCGCCCGCGGAGGCCAGAGGACGTCTCACTGGGGGTCCGTTTCCTTTTGCTCAGGCAGTGGCTGGCATCAGGGGCTTTGCTGGAGGCAGGCAAGGAATTGGACTGGTGGGAATTGTACCTGCCGTGGATCCAGGACACCTTTGGCTTGGTGGAGGGGTCTGGGGGTGGGGGCTTTCTTCTCTCAGGGGAGGGGGACAGGCCCTCAGCCTCGGCCACAGGCTGTTTGGTGAGACGGGCCACACGGGCGTAGAGGGCCGCTGCTGGGAGCTCTGGGCTCGAAGCTGACCTCTCGCTGTCCGAAGATCCCAGCAGCACCGTCTCCCGGCTGTCAGCAGCCCTGGAGGGACAAGTATTGGCATCTTCCCCCTCCCTGGGCCCAGGGACCACGGGCACCTCAGCAGGGGCACCAGGGGGCTCTCCCTCCTGACTCTCAGGCACGGATTCTGTGAAGGGATGAGCAGAATCTTCTTACTTCAAACAATGATAATACAGACACGTAAAGAACACCCATCTTGAAGGCCCTTAGACAATGAAGTGTCATAACTGGGAAGGGCCTAAGGACAGGGGATGTCAGGGCTGGGAGGGGCCTCAGAACACAATACCTAAGTTAGGCAGAGCAGAGAATGTCTCTGGGAGTGCCCTTAGAGATCATTTTATAGATGAGGAAACTGAGGCCCAGTGTGGGGCAGTCACGTGCTGAGTCGGTGGCCAAAGCCCAGGGGAGCCCCGTTCTCTCACCTCCCAGACCAGGGCTCCCTGCCCACAGCTGCCTGCACCTCTAAGGCTCTGGACCCCTTGCCTCCTCTGCCTCTGAGGATGGCACCACCGTGGTTCCCGGTGTGCCCAAAGATGCCCATGTCCACCCTCTCCCTCATCCCCAAGCCTTTGATTCTGCCTGAGGACCCTCCCGGCAGGCTTATTTCTGAAGTTAATACACTCTTCTCTTCCCCCATGAAGAAACTCTAGGGGCCAGACTTTCTGCAGGCTGGACAACGGATGCGGCCGAAGGAAAGCCGCCTCCCAGGGAGAGGACCCCGCACCCCACCCCCAGCTCTGAGGACAGAGGCTGAGAAGGGAAGGAGGGGAGGGGGCCCCAGAGGCAGCTGTGGCCCCGGAAGAAGCGGAGCGAGTGATGAGGGACTGGGGGCAGCAGGTGTCTGAACCCAAGGAGCAGGAGCTCAGCCGGACCAGCCCGTCAGAGCCAGAGCCTGAGCGAGGACCCCTCTCCTCCAGGGCTTCCCTAGATGCGGACGCCAGCCTCTGCTTACACGCTCCCTTTCGAGGCAGCTGATTGTGAGAAACAGAACAAAGCTAACCCTACTCACCCCCCCACCTCCAGGCTCCCCAGATAGAGGCGTGCAAGGAGGAAATGCCTCCAGGCGGTCCCGGCCGAGGCCAAGGCCCAGGCCCCTCCACTCAGGAGGCCTGGCAGTGCCGCTGATTAAAGGCTGTGAGCAGAGCTGCCTGTGAACTGGGAGCAGAAAGCCGGGCAGCTGAGGGTTGGCCGACCGAGTCGGGAATGTTTAGACTGAAGAACACGGGGGAAGGAGGGCAAGATGGAACAGCAGCTATTCTCATATATGGGAGGGCTGGCCCAGGAAACGGAGGTCAGCTCCGTTTTGCTTGGCCCCTGAGGACGGGACCAGGAAGGCAGGTGGAAGGTACAGACGGGCTGATTCTAGCTGGCTAGAAGGACGACCCTCAAAGCAGGAGAGCTATGCCCCAAGCTGACTGGACCACCCCAGGAGGTCTGAGCTTCCTTCCCCCGCACCAGCAGCTTAGAGCAGGGCCTGGGGGATGGCGGCTTGTCAACGGGGTTTGGAGACAGGGCAGCCTCTGAGGTCACTTCTAAAATTCCGTGAGGACTGAAACCTGAACTGACATTTCTCCGGAGCCTGAGCACGCATCACTAGGGAGAAGAGACTCAGCGCTGGGGAAGGGGGGAGGGGAGCCTGGGCAGGGGTAGCAGTCTGAACAGTGATGCTGCCCATGCCCAGCCTTGGGGGGGAGCCTGGGGGGCAGGACAGAATGGATGAAGGGCTTCCGCCTCACCCAGACTCACATCTCTCCAGTGGGACCCAGTTCTTTGGTCGAAAATGAATTCCTGAAACCTCAGACCCTCTCCTTTGTGCCTGGGCTCTCTCCCATGAGAATGGAAGCTCATGGAGCACAGGGACTGGCCTTTTTCCTTCTGTGCCCAGCCCTTCACACCACTGTCCCCATCATCACCACTTGTCTCTCCTTCAGAGGAGCACGCTGTGAATGAGGTGGAAATGCTTGGGCTACAATTTTAGCATGTCCCATATTTCAGGTCCTGAGTGAGAAATTGCATTTTGCCCTAAAAGTGGCAAACTAAGCAACGTCCACACAGTCCACAAATAAAATTCTTATATTGGAAAAACAATAGCTCTTTAAGGTTTGCAAAGTGCCTTCCACACACCATCTCACTGGACCCTCACAACAATCCTGGGGGCAGTTATTGTCCTCGTTTTACAGACGAGGAAACTGAGGCCAACAGAGACGTTAAGTGGGCCCAGGGCCGGCCCCACAGCTAGTCTGTGAGGGTGTGGGCAGTCTTGACTCAGGCCTGGCTCGCATGCTCACTCACCTTCATGGGGTACACAGTACACAGGTCCCTCATCCGTGGTGTCGAAGGAGGAGAAGGAAGCCCGGGAAGACCAGGACGGAGAGGGTGGGTCCAGGACAGAGGGCGGCTCCAGAAAGCTACAGTTCAGCGTGTTCTCTGGGTCATGGTGAGCCACTGGGGAGAAAAGGGGGCAGCTTCAGCCCTCCGGCACACCCACCCAAGCGCCCACGGCGCTGATCTTTCTCCAGCCACCCTAAGGTGGCTCCCAAGAGGGCCGGGCCCAAGTGGGGACCGGGGTGCCTGGCTGCAGGACTGACCCAGCCTGGGGAGACCTTCTCCAGAAGAAGAAAACTCTCCATGTGTTTGTCGTTTGGCCCAAAGGCTTAACTTGGACTGTCAGAGACAAACACCCAATTAGCCAGTCAGCAAGTACTGGATATGCCAGGCGCTCTGCTAAATGCTGGGGGCACTGAGCAAAGCCAAGAGGATCTGCCTCAGGAGGAGAGGAAGCTTCAAGTCAAGGACGCTGAGAAGGGGAGGGGGCGTCTGCAGAGACAGGAGAGGGAGTATTCTGGCCGAGGGACAGCAAGGAGGCCTGTGGAGTCGGGCCAGAGCTGTGGAGAAGGCTGGAAGGCTCTACCCACTACAGGTGGGTAATAGGGAGCCACAGCATTCCTGGATTCACCATTCTAGTGTCCCACCCCACTACTCCTCAGTCCTTTGTAAAGATAAAGGAAAACATGCCTCTCTCCTGCCGGTGTCCAAAGCCACCAGCTGACCCTGGCTACAGAGCACCCAGGGGCTCTCAGGCCCCCACTCCAGGAACCCTCCATCATCACTCAGCTTGAGAAGGGCCCCGAGGAGTACAGGCTGGAAAACTCACATTCCACAGATCTGCCCTGCCCTGCCGTGCCCTGCTTCAATGGAATCCTCCTCCCCAGATGTAGCCTTCAGCTCACCAGACTCTTCCATCCCTCTTGTCTTTGTCTCTTTCTCTCCATCTCTCTCATCTTCCCTTTCTCCCCGCCCCCTTTCCCTCTCCCTCCCCCCCTCTCTCACTCTCCACCCTCTCCTTTCCTCCCTTCCTTCTTTCCCTCTCCCTTTCTGCCCCTCCCTCCCTCCTCTCTTCTCTCCCTGCCTTTCTCCCATCTCTCTCTCCCCCCTTCCCCCTTCCCTCTCCCCCCCCTCTCTCTCTCTCCCTCTCTCTTTCTCTCTCTCTCTCTCCTCCCACGTCCTTGGCAAGCCTTGTCTGTCCAACCACCATACTTCTCTTAAATCCATCCCCTTCTCAGTATTCCTGTGCTCACCACTCCCCACCAGGCCTTCCTCACCTCAGCAGCATGGATGTAACAACTCCCCACCTGGGATCCCTGCCTCCTCTTTTTCCCTTCTCCAGTCTGCCCTTCACAAAGCTCGGAACAGGCCTCTTTCTGCACTCTTGGTAGATGGGGAAGGAGGGGGAGATTGGGCTCCAGGAAATAGCCTCTGTGGTTGAGGGGACAGCTGCCAGACTGTGACTCCACATCTGGTTTCTGGACCCTTCTGATCCATCCCAGGCTAAGTGCAGCTGGGAGAACCCAACCACTTCCTGCCTGGAGGGGAAGGGGCAGGGCAACAGAGGAGCAGAGACTGGGAAAAGCCCTCCAGCCCACCCCCAACACACACACACACACACACACACACACACACACACACACACACGCACAAACACATTTCTAAAGACACACTCCCAAGACAGGGGCAGAAGCTGGCAGGGGGGAGCTAGCCAGGTTGGAATGGGGGAAGGGAGAGGCCAGGAGCAGCTGGAAGCACCCTGAAAACAACTGCCCAGGAAGCTGGGCATCCTGGCCTAGGGGGCCAAAATGCTTCCTGGTCCCCTGCTCCCTCCTTAGCCTCAAAGAGAGAGGAAAGCTCTCTGGGAGCTCTGAAACAACCCCAGCACTATCCCACACAGGGACCCGTCTGAGCCTGAGGCCAGCCTGTCTGCAGCCACAGTGGGTCGCTGTCCATGTCCAACCTAGCTGGGCCTCCTGGTCCTTTTTCCCTCCTCAGGGCAGCCCAGGCCCGCCTCCCTGCACCTCTAGGATTGGAGTGGGGAGCTTCCCCATCCCCCAGGGAAACCAAAGGTGAATTTCCAAGTCCTGAGACACAGGGCAGGGGCTGGGAGCTGAGCAGTGGTCAATGGGCCCAGCCCAAAGGAGGCATGCCCAGTTTGGGGAAGGGAAGTAGGAGGGTCAGTACTGAACAGCCTAAAGGTCTCCAAGGACCAGGAACCCACTACCCTTGGAGGCGGCCCATGCCAATTCTTCCCAACATCAAGCCTAAATCTGCCTCTTTGCAACGTCCCCCCTTCCTGGCCCAGCACAGCAAGGCTGGAAACCCCTGAAGACTCCTGTCATAGTCCCCCAAGTATTCTCAAAACTAAAGAGCCTGCATTCCTTCAATTGGTCTTCATATTAACACAACTCCAGGCTTTTCCAAGTCCCGGTTGTCCTTGGGACATTCTCCAGCTTATCCAGGCCTTCAAATATGGCGCCCACAACTGAATGCAGTCCTCCCAGCCTTCAAACACGGTGCCCACAACTGAATGCAGTCCTCCCAGCCTTCAAACATGGCGTCCACAGCTGAATGCAGTCCTCTGAACCTTCAAACACAGCACCCACAACTGAATGTAGTCCTCTGGGCCTTCAAACACGGCGCCCACAACTGAATGCAGTCCTCCCAGCCTTCAAACATGGTGCCCACAACT
>NW_020955189.1:2257820-2260489 GCF_900497805.2 Vombatus ursinus | reverse complement strand
ACAACTGAATGCAGTCCTCCCAGCCTTCAAACATGGTGCCCACAACTAAACACAGTCCTCTGGGCCTTCAAATACATGCAGTGCAGTCCTCCAGGTTGGGCTCTGAGCAGGGCAGAGCATGGCAAGACCACCCCCTCCCTCCCTAGGGCTGGACTGGATCTAAGGTTAAGATCACTGGATGAGGGGTTTGGTTTGTTTAGTTTTGCCATTGGCACACCCTACTGACTTATGGAGAGCTTGTAGTCTATTACTGGTACCTGTCCATGCCTCCCCTCCCCTGGCTTGTATGGGTAAAATTGAATTCTGAGCCCTAGTTCAAGACTTTACATTTTCCCTATTAAATTAGCTCTGAGGACATTCCACCCCATGTCCCAGCCTGTTAAGATCAGTTGGAATCCTTACCATCATTCAAAGAGTTAAGCATTCCTTTCAATTTTTTATCCTCTGCAGATTTGGCAAATATTCCATCTATGCTGCTACTGAAACCAGTGCCAGAAATGCTCAACAGAAAAGAACCCAGGCTACAGCAGAGACCTCTGGGGCATAGCCCCCCCCAGGCTAGAGCAGAGACCCCAGGGGCATAGCCCCCCCCAGGCTAGAGCAGAGACCCCTGGGGCACAGCCCCTCCAGGCTAGAACAGAGACCCCTGGGGCACAGCCCCACCAGGCTAGAGCAGAGACCCCTGGGGCACAGCCCCACCAGGCTAGAGCAGAGACCCCGGGGCACAGCCCCGCCCAGGCTAGAACAGAGACCCCTGGGGCATTAGGACACAGACCCCTGGGGCACTCCACTGGAGACCTCATCCCTGCTTCCTTTTCCAGATGCTTACTGGCCATCTCTTGAGTAATCGTTCTAGAATTTTGCCAAGGAATAATAATAGTTTTATCTACCACTTTAAGTTTTCTGAAATGCCTTATAGATGGTATCTCATTTGATCCTGAGAACATCTCTGGGAGCTAAGGACTATTATTCCCATTTTATAAATGAAGAAACTGAGGCAATAAGAATTTAAGTGAATTGTCCGAGGTCACACAGCTAGCAAGTGCCCAAGACAGGATTCAAACTCAGGTCTCGTTGACCCCTGGTCCAGGGATCTATGTGCTGCCCACCTAATAACAGGTCAAGCTCACTAGCCTAGACTCTGTCCAGGGCTATGGCACCTCTCTGGCTCTTCATGATTCTGCAGAAATCATCGAAGTGGCTCAGAAATCAAATCTTCCAGTTCCTTCGGTGTCTGACGATACAGTTCCTCTGGGCCTGGGTACTGGAAGTCACCCGTGGCCTAGGCTCTCTTTCTAGGAAGTGAGATAATATTTGTAAGGAGCTTAGCACAGTGCCTGGCACATAGTAGGTGCTTAACAAATGTTTGGGCAGCCAGGTGGCACAGACTGCTAGCCCTGGAGTCAGGAGGACCTGAATTCAAATTCGGCCTCAGATGCTTCCTAGCCGTGTGACCCTGGGCAAGTCACTTCACCTTGTTTACTTCAGTTTCCTCATCTGTAAAAGGAGCTGGAGAAGGAAACGCCAAACCACTCCAGGATCTTTGCCAAGAAAACCTCAAACTAGGTCACAAAGACACGAATGAAAACAATAAACAAAAAAATGTTTGTCCCCTTCTGTCCCCTCCTTCCTTCTCTCTCTCCAGCCTCAATTGCCTGCAATTGCCTGCAGGCTTTCTTTGCTCTGTCTCTTCTGGTCCAAAGAAGATTCTCCTTGGCAGAGGAAAGAGGATCGAAATGAGCTGAGTAGCTCTGCCTTCCCCGCACCCCATTAGCGTCTGGTACCACCACCAGGCAGCATCTTTTTCCTCCATTAATGGCCCTCACTGCCCTTGCTACATCTTGAAAGGGGAAAAAGCAAGGCTTAATTTGCCCTCACCCCCTGCCCGCCTCAGCTCAGCCCTGGAGGTGGCTCTGGACAGCCTCTCCCCGACCTGGGCACACGAGCGAACATACGCCTCTGCCCTGTTCTGTCCTTGCTCCCAGCTTTTGTAGGAATCCTTTAAACATCCAAGGTGTTGCGTCGACTTCCTATGAACCCACATTGGTCTCTCTAGACAACCCACCCTTTCTACTCATTGGGATTGTTTCTCTTCATGTCCTCAGGATTTTATTCTTCCTGGTCTGACAACCCTCACTGTCGTACCTGTTATTCCCCACACGCCTTTGAAATCTGCTTTCCTAAACTCCAAGGTCCACCTCGGACCCTGCCTGGCCCTCCTTGAACTCTGGCATGTTCCAGGATGGAGTGGTCTCATCCCTGCCGAGCTGTCCCAATTTCTACATCAGTAACCAGTTGGTCTGTGTAGGAGAGAATCAGACCCCAGCTAGCTTTTTTTTTTTTTATCTTTTAAAGAATAAAATTGGCCTAACAAAAAAATTTTAGCTTGGAAAAAGCCAAGCACACTGATGTACTGTTGTTGAAACTGGGAAGTGGTCCAACTCCTCTGGATTTCAGTCTGGGATTATGCAAAGAAAGTGACTCAATTATCCATGCCCTTTGACCTGGCAACTCCACTCCAGAGTATACAGCGCCCCCCCCCCCCCAAGGAGTCAAAGACAGAAACAATGGTCCCATATAGACCAAAATCATTCACAGCAGGATTTCTGGCATTGGCAAAAAAAAGAAAGAAAGAAAGAAAGAAAGAAAGAAAGAAAGAAAGAAAGAAA
>NW_020955189.1:2246911-2257810 GCF_900497805.2 Vombatus ursinus | reverse complement strand
AAAGAAAGAAAGAAAGAAAGAAAGAAAGAAAGAAAGAAAGAAAGAAAGAAAAAGCCTGAAAACAAAAATGGTGCCCGTGATTAGGAAATAGCTGGAAAAAAAACAAACAAACAAACAAGAGAATGGAACATGAGTGTGATGAGATATTCTTGTGCCAGAAGAAATGATGAATCACAGAAATTAAGGAAACAAAAGATGATTTCTATGGATTCATGCAGGCCACATAAGCAGATCAAAGAGGCTCATCTACCCAGTGAATGGGGCCAGGGACATGAAAAGATTGCGCAAAGCAAGCCAGAGTCGGAATGATGGAAAAATGAATGGAGCAGGAGGAGAGAGCAAACCTCGTCCCCTCCCTGTCATGGCCAGACAGGTGGGGGCCTCCGGGCACAAAAGAGTGCGTACACAATGGTGCCTTGGGGGGGGGGGCTCAGTCTGAAGAAGACAGTGGGGAATTGGGACGGACAGACAAAAGGCACTGATGAAATTGTCTGCTGATTGGTTTTCGCAAGCACAGCCTTCGTAGAATAAAACACATGCCTACAAGCCACATATCACCCCGAAGAAAAGTAACAATGTAATGATATGGATGAAACTTGTCATTTCCTCGAGCCAGGCGAGGGGGCTCCCTCTGCCTATGAGAGCAAGCGTTCAGAGAGCTGCCTAGCACCCCGCGGTGAAACGGCTTGCCAGGAGGGACAGGAGCAAGGCTCGAACCCAGGCCTTCTGGCACCAGGACCAGCTCCCTCTCCACCGTACCACCCACTACTGCCTGAAATAACAACAGATTGAAGGTTTTGAAAGTGTATGACCTGTGTTATACCAACTGAAACTCATCCCATTACATACAAGGTATTACTGGGTGGTTTTCATTGTGTTTTGGGGTTCAGCCCTGTGTGATTTCATTAATATCCAAAGATGCAAATCAGAAACTTAGGTCTGCCAAAGGGATCTTCCTAAACCCCACAAGTGCTGCTTGCCTCCCTTACGCAAGACCTGCCGGTGGTTCCCTATCATCTCCATGGTGAGACCGCTGCTGCCTCAACCTCCCTTTCCAGCCCTTTTATACATCGCTTTCCTCCCTTCCTGCCAAGGTCCTGCCAAGATCCAGCCAAATTCCCCCGGCTCTCCCTCACCTTTGCCTTTCAGAAAGCCTAGTTTCCCTCTAAGCTTGCTTCCAGCGCCGCCTCCTCCTGGAAGCCCTTCCTGATGCCCCCAGCTTCTAACCCCCCACCAAAATCTAGTTTGTATCTTCATGGATGCAAGCTCCCTGAGGGCAGGACTATTTCTTTATTGTCTCTGTACACTCAGCCCGGAGCAGTGTTTGCACCCACTTTGAATAAGTGAGAGAGTCCCTTCCTGAGGCACTAAGAGGTTAAGTGACTTACCCAGGGGCCCACACGTGGCCCATATGTGTGAGAGGTGAGGCTTGAACCCGTGACAACCTGACTGCTCTATGTGACAATGCCTCTCCTTACAGGTATCATCATGTCCATTTAATAGAGAAACAAACTAAGGTTCATGGTCACCCTGCCAGCTAACATCAGGGGAAGGATGCAAATCCAGGTCTCTACCAATCAATTAAAAAGCACTGATTAAGTGCTTACTGTGTGCCAGGCACTGGGAGCTAAGCACCGGAGAGACCCCCACCCTCGAGGAGTTGACATGTTAATGGGCGAGACGAGCAAACAGGGTAGGATGAAAGGTGATGATGACAGGTGAAGGCTGCTGGGGGAGGGAAGAGGCCTCCTGGGAAGTGGGGTTTGAGCTGAGCCCTGAAGTAGGCTGGGGAAAGCAGGAGGAGAGGCAAGGCAGGCCAGCACCGGGGACGTCTCTGTGTGTGGACATGTTCTTTCCAGCACGATCGTGTGGACTTCTGTCCTGCCACCGGGCTTCCATGGCTCAGGAAGAGAGAGTGAGGCTGACGACTGGTCACACGTCGCCTCACTTCAACTGAGCCAAGCCAAGACATTGCCCGGAGGTCACCGGTCCCCTTCCAAAAGGAAGGCCGAACAGCAAGCTTGCTCCCAGGCCCCTTCTCATACTCCCACACAGAAGTCAAGTTCCTCCCAACTCATAAACACCAGCAGTTCCTTGAAGCAGCCCTGCTAAGACCCGGTCTCCAGCCCTTTCCCCATTCTGGTTGTTTCTCCTGCGCCTGGCTCCACCAGCCACAACTGCCCACCGCAGGAAGGCTGGGATGAAGTTATGGCCTCCCCGGTCACAGGTCTCCAGCCCGGGGAGGACGCTGATGAGGGGAGGGCAAGCAGCCTCAGGACTAGAAGAGTAAGCCCCTTGAGGGCGGGGACCCTCTCCCCGTTCTCTCTGTATCCTCCCAGCCTAGCACAGTGCCTGAAGGGGCCTGCCCCTGCTCCAGCCAGCCCTGGGCCCCGGCCTTACCCACAACCTTGGGCAGCTTCTGTCTCCGCAGGGGTATCCGGGGCAGCTTCATGCTGATGCGGCTGAAGCGACCGCAGAGACGCTGGGGACTCTTTTTCCTCCTGGGCTGGCAATCCCTGTGACATGAAGGGAGAAATTCTCAGGCCGACGGCGATCTGCTTGGCCTGGGGACCTGGGGAAGGAGGGGCACCCGCTGTCCCGTAGCTGGATTTCAGGGATTTCGGAGCTAGACGGCATTTAGAAACCATCCAGCCCAAGCCTGCCATTTTGCAGATGAAGAAACTGAGGCTCAGAGAGATGGGCCTTGCCCACAGCCGTATAGGGGGCTGGGACCAAAGCCTGGGTTCTGTCCACCGATCTCCCGGGGCATCTGGGAGGAAGGAAAGGAGGCAGACCCCAGGAGGACTTACTGGCGGCCAGGGTCTTTGCTCCGGCAGACACAGCAGCACCCCAGCAGCGAGAGGAGCAGACCCAACAGGAGGATGAGGAGGGCCCCGGCCCCCATCACCCCCTGGCGCTGGTTGGTCTCTGTGGGAAGAGGAGGTATGCCCCCACTCAGTCCCTGGGTCTCTGGGGGAGAGGCCCAGCCTCCCCTGGGCCCAGGGAGGAGGGCGAGCTCCATCACACGCCGGGAACATCCAAGCAGGCAAGGGCCCTAGCGATGGAGGTCACATTGGGGAAAACTAGCCGGTGGCAGGAGGCAGGATTCACACCCAGGCCCCAGTAAGGGAGCGGAACGTCCCACCGAGATCCTGTCCCTGCACGAGCTCTCCTGCGGACCCGGCTGAGAAAGGGGCTCCCCCCGGCAGGGCCCGGGCCAGGCTCACCCATGTGGCAGGCACCCGTCACAGGGTCACACGTATCTTCATGGCAGCTGCACGTCTGGGCACAGTCCACTCCGTGGTGCCCTGGGAGGCACGTCAGGTTACAGCTACGGGGAGAGGAGGGGGAGGAGGGTCTGTGACAGATCCAGGACCTTGAGGGCAGACGGGGGAGCAGCCTGGTCTTCCCAGCTCCAGCTGCCCAGAGGAGGAGAGTGGCTGAGAGGGACCCACAGGACCCGCAGGACCCGCTGGGGGTGGCACAACAGAAGCAGTAGCAGGGAGGCTGCTGAACATCTCCCCTTCCCCAGTTTTCTGCCTGCTCAGGGACCTTCCTAAAACATGTGGTCAGCTGCATTCCCTTCCAGACAGAGAGGGAGGCAGTCAGCCAGTTGTAGCCGAGAGGGTCTAGCCTTGAGACCCAGGAGCTTATCAGCTGGACCCTGAAAGGAAAAGGCCATAGAGGGAATCTGACCGGGGACCAAGGGAGGGTTGGGGTAAGAGGGACCCGAGGCCCTGGCAATCGGCCCTCCATCGGTCACCCTTCTGGTCTTCGCTTGGTCTTGGGTTTGCTTATGTCAGCCGGCCCAAGTTTGGGGTTGGCTGGACCAGGCCTACGATGAAAAATGTAGCCTACGTAGGTACGTAGCCACACAAAGCAGAAGGGAGGAAGAACGTGGAGGGACCCTGGGGGGAGGTCAATGGACAAAGGGTGGGGTCGTCTACCGGCACTTTGCTATTGGGACAATCCCCCAGAAGAGAATGGTCACAGAGGAAAGAACAGGGCTGCCAAAATCAGAGTGCTTAGAAGGCATTTTTTCCAACCCCACCCCCCTACACACACACACACACACACACACACACACACACACACAAGCACCCACTGTATAGCTGAGGAAACTGAGGCCCAGAGATTAGAGGGGACTTGCCCGAGGTTGAACAGCCATAGGCGAGAGGGAGGTCACAGAAGAGAAGGAGGTCACAGGCAGGAACAAGGTCACAGGCGAGAGCTGAGGTCACAGCTAAGGAAAGAGCTCCAGGTCACAGGTGAGACAGGAAGACCAGCCCTACCTGCGGCGGCATAGCCAGCCTGGCCCTACAGAATGCGGCTCTGGGTCCAAGCCTGGACTCTTCCCCGAGGGGAGCTGGAGCCTTTCTCTTGGGACAGAAGTTGTTTCAATCCAAATAGTTCCCTGTTAGTGGGTGCCCCAGGCAGGGAGCTGGTAGCCGGCTGGCATCTGCCCACTGTCTTCTGCTCCAGGACCAGACTGGGCACAGCTGGGAAGCAAACATGGCACCCAACCTCAGACCCAGACTGGCCCAAGAAGCAGCAGCAGCAGCAGTAGGTGTAGTAGTAGCAATAGCAATAGTATTAGTAGTTGAAGTATTAGTAGTGGCTGACATTTAAACAGTATGTAAGGTTTTCAAAGTGCTCTACGTGCATTATTTCATTTAAGCTTCAAAATAACCCAATGAAGTAGCTAATACAAGTGTTGATATGCCCATTATACAGATGGGGAAACTGAGGCTCAGAGAGGTGAAATGATTTGCCAAGAATCAAAAAAAAAAACAACTCTAGTAAGTGTCAGAGTCGGGGTTCGAGGCCAGGTCTCCCGATTCTCAGACAGCCTGACACACACAGCAATGAGAGCTCTGGATTTGAGGGCAGGAAGAGCCCGCTTCACACACCCACTTCCTAGCTGTGTGACCGTGGGCAAGTCACTTAACTTCACTGGTACCCATAGGGCTGTTGAGATGTTCACAGAGGCCCCATTATTCCCACTGGCCCCTGCTCCCTCTAAATCGGATCACTGGCTCAGAGATTTAGGGACAGAGAAGGGAAATGTTGGACCATTCCTGGAGATGCCATTTGAATGAGAACTGTACATGGAATAAACCTGAGCCAATTCTGTCCGTCAGTCTCCATGCAGGCAGTGCCGCATGCCCCACCCTTGTCCTTCAGAAGACCCATTCATCAGAAGAGAGCCCATGGAAGACCCTCCCCATAGGACCCAGTCACAGACGGCTCTCCCAGGATAGTGCCTTATCCAGAGCCCCCCCTCAAGTGTCTGGACCCCAGCAGTACCCACCCACCCCCATACCATCCGGACCAAATGGAAACATTCCTCAGTGGCCAGGCACAGAATCCCTGCTCCATTATTACTGCCCAAACACAGACCCACCAGACCCAGTATAGGCCCCAGGCCCGATACTGCCTCAACATGCCCAGACCCCTACACCGGTCAAACCAAAATGTGCCCAGAACAGCACTCTGACCCAGAACCCCCCCCCCCCAGTAGTGATTGGACAGAGCCCCAGCCCACAGTGGCTGGACAGAGACAAGATGATACTGACCAGAGGCAGACAACCTCCCTCCCCAGGTAGCGATTCCCTCCATGGTGTCCAGACTCACATAGTTCTGGAAACAGATTCCCTCTCCACCCCTGTAATGCCCAGACACAGAAACAGACACAGACACTCACCTACTTTTCTTCTCCCTCTGAGACACGGATGCCACCCTAACTGCCTAGACATGGACTTTCCCCTCCACAGTGCCCAGATACATAGATACCCTTTCTTCATCGGGCAAGACAAAGTTCTACCCTCCCTCCGCCACCACCATGGTCCCAAGGTACATACATACACTTCCCCCCAGGATATACCCACTCTCTACGCTGGCCAGACACACTGCCCCCAGATGGTAATAATTAATAACAATTTTATTACAGCTACAAATAGATGTTTGAAGGTTTGAAAAGTGCTTTCCATACATTATAATCTTCGATCCTCACAACTCTTACGCTTTTATTAGCCCCATTTTACAGATGATGAAGAAACTGAGCCTGACCAGGGTCACACAGCTAGTATACCTCTCAGGAAGAATTTTAATTCAGATCTTCAACTACTTATGCCACCTGGATATTAGATCAGACCCCCAATCATCCAGAGCACAGCCCCAGTCTCCCCCTTCACCTGGCCAGATCATGCCCTACCCACCATTTTTCTCCCACTCCCCACAAAGGCACCATCTCTAAGCTGGACACAGACCCCAGGTGTCCCCAGACACAGAGCATAGCTGGCCCTTGCCCATACCCCTCCCCCACTCCCCACACATCAGCCAGTCACAGACAAACCCCACATGGCCACCCCCCTCCCCAGATTGAACCCGGAACCCTGGTTGTCCCCAGCCTAGCCCACCGCGCCCCTGCCCCCCGCCCAGACACGGACACCCTCCATCCCCATGTCCCCAGCCCAGCGCGCCCCTGCCCCCCGCCCAGACACGGACACCCTCTATCCCCATGTCCCAGCCCAGTGTACCCCTGCCCCCTGCCCAGACACAGCCACCCTCCATCCCCATGTCCCCAGCCCAGCGCGCCCCTGCCCCCTGCCCTCTGTCCAAACCCAGGCAGACTCTCCCTGAGCCCGGAACGCGGCTGCTCCGCCCCAGACGCCAGCGGTCCCTCTCCCCGGACAGGGCCCCAGAGAGTCACTCACTGGGGGCCGTGGGCGCCCGCACTGCACAGGCAGCGCCCGGACTGGAAGTCGCAGCGGCCGCTGCTGCAGTCATTGCACACGAAGGCGCAGTCCTCGCCGTACGTCCCGTTGCTGCATTTGGACTCGCACCTGGGCAGAGGGGACCTGAGTGCTCAGGGACGTGGAGACAGACGGCGGGTCACGAAGGTGCCCCCACCCCCACGGAGGGGCCAGGAGCCCCCTGCTTCTTTCTCCTTTAGACAGGAGGCTGCACTAAATGACCTCTGACGTCTCGCCCACCTCTGGGATCCTATGACCTCAGATGCCAGCGGGGTGGAGAGATCCACCCGAGCACCGTACCGCGGGAGGAGAGCCCCTAGTCTTGAATGGGGCTTCTTAGGGGGTGGAACTAACTCCCAAGGGTGAGAGGCTGTATTGGAGGGAGGCCACGATGGTGCACAGGCTCCAGAGGTGGGGCTGGGAGGGGGGGGGGGGGAGGGGGGGCACTGTTAGGGGGAGAATAGTGCCGACAGCCGCGGCTTTCGCATGGGAGGGGCAGGCCGGCTCCCCGGCTACTGGAAGGGGCTTGCTCCTGGAGGCCGTGCTGGGAGAGGAGGCAGGCTCCCAGGGGCGGGGCTTGAAAGAGGGAGGCTCCAGGGGCGGAGCTATCGGGGGGACTAGGTGGCAGGGGGCGGGGCTATCGGGGGGAGGACACTACTACGGGGCGGGGCAGGCTCCTCACCGGTCCCCGATCCAGCCGGCATTGCAGCGCGTGCATTTGCCCGTGATGTGGTTGCAGGTGTGGCCGTCGCGGCAGGGCGGGCAGCGCTGCTCACAGCCGTCCCCGTAGAAGCCCGGCCCGCAGGCCTGGTCGCACTTGGTGCCGTTCCAGCCCGCCTCGCAGGTGAGGCAGCGGCCCTCCGCCACCGTGCACGGCTGCTGGCCCTTGCACTGGCCGCACCTGCGGGCAGGCCAGGAAGAGGGGGTGAGACTCGGGAAGCCAGGCGCCTCCCTCCCCACTCCCACCCCCGCACCCCGGCAAGGCGACCCCAACTTCCTGGCGCCTAGGCTTGAGGCTGAGACTGGCCTTGCCAGCTTCGGGGCAAGGAAAGGGACCGAGGCAGGAGGGGAGAGGATGGGCGGTGCAGGGACGCCCGGCCGGTCACTCTACCGCTCTGTGCCTCGGTTTCCCTAGCCATAGCACGGGAATAGTGAACCCGGCGACTGTTAGGAGGGTCCCGCGCGCGCTAAGGGGCCGGCCAGCGCTGGGGGCGGGGGCGAGGGGGCGGGCTCACCTGCGGCGGCAGCCCGGGCCGTAGAAGCCGGCGGGACACGTCTCGCGGCAGTACTTGCCCCGGTAGCCCGGCTCGCAGGCGCACGTGCCGTCCAGGGGGTTGCAGCGGCCGCGATAGCACTGGCAGTAGCGCTCGCAGCGCGGCCCGAACGTGCGCTCCCGGCACTGGCAGCGGCCGCTGAACTGCTCGCAGGGGGAGCCGTTGCACGAGCACTGGTTGTTGCAGCTGCGGCCCCACCAGCCCGTGTGGCAGAGGCACGCGCCCGTCTGCGGGTCGCACTGGGACGTCTGACTGCAGTAACAGGCGTTGGCGCACTGGGCGCCCCACCAGCCGGGCTCGCAGCGGCACGCGCCGCTCTGCGGGTGGCACGCGCCGTGCTGGCACAGGCACGCGTGCTCGCAGCGCGCGCCCCAGCGGTGCGCGTGGCACGTACACTGGCCGGTCACATCCTCGCACTGCCCGTGCGGGTGGCAGATACACAGCTCCTTGCAGTCAGGACCCCAGAACTGGGGCGGGCACTCTGGGGGGCGGCGGGGGAGGAGGGAGGAAGCCCCACGGGTCGGCTCAGCCTCGCCTGGACACGCCCTTGAAGACCCCACCTCCCTTACTGGCGACACCCCAAAGTCCAGGTCCCACCCCTTCTCCGGGCTCAGCTACACCGCCCTAGGCTCCTCCCCCAACAGCTCCTAACCCCGCCCCTTTAGGGGCTCAAGCACAGCCCTACTCCCTTCGCCGCCGCCGCCACCACCACCACCACCCCGCGGCCCCAGCGTTAGTCACCGGCCCTGCTCTCGTTCCCTTGGCACTTACTGGTGTCACAGGTGGCTCCGAAGTAGCCGTGGCGGCATCTGCACTCTCCGGGACGCACACACACCTCGTTTTCCGAACACGTGGAGTTCCCCTCACACAGGGCTGTCAACGCGGACCAGGCCCGGGATAGATGAATGGGAATGGACCGGAGGGAGGGACCCTTGCTTTGAAAGCTCGGGGCCTTCCCACACACACACACACACACCTTTTCCTTAACCAGGGACGTTGTCGAGGGTCCCCTCCCCTGACTCTATCCTCCGAGGTCCTTTCCTTATCCCAACAGCCCTCTGCTTCACCCTATCGGGGTCTCCTAATATGGGTCCCCCTTCTAACCTTACCAGGACCGCGCCCCCAGGCTTCCCTCCCCATCTCTCCGTCAGGGACCTCTCCACAGGGACTCTTCCCCGGTGCCTTCCCTCTTTTTCTTCCCTCTGGGCTCTGCCTCTCCCTCCCCCTGTTGTATGTGTGAGGAGGGGGCTGCCGGGGCTGTCTATGGCTCTTAGTGACCGAGGGGCACATTCCCCACTCTCCTGGCCCCTCCAGGGGCCAGACCAGCCTGGCACCCAACTTACCAATGGTGCAATCCTCGCCTTGCTGTCTCCATCCTGCACAGCATGTGAGTACTTGGGACCTGTGGGGAAGGAAAGGCACAGATTGAGTCTGGTCTGCCTCCACACAGGAGGGGAAAGGGGGCACAGAATCCTTCCCAGGGCCTCTGTGGAGCCCTCTGACTGCGCATGCATGTACGCGCACCCCTGCACACACGTTGTCGTTGGTCCTTCGTTTCCAAAGAAAACCAGTGACATCACAACGTTGGAGTCAGGATCCAGTGTGTGGGGCTGATCTGTCCAATAGAGTTGGGAAGGCTCTACCACAGATGGGCACAAGTGATCCCTTAGAACATTTAGGGTGAAGGTGGCTCAGGGTTTGTTTGCCCAGCTCAGGTTTCTTTTGTGCTTCTACAATTCTGCTTTGCTCATGGAGTACGGCACCCTCTCTGACACAGGCACGCCAGGCTGGGAGGTCCTGTATCAGCGTTTCCTGTCTCACTGGTCAATATGAAAGTTTTTCAGTGAGACCTTGAAAGTGTCCCTGTACCGCTTCTTCTGACCACCATGTGAGCCCTTGCCTTGGGGGAGTTCTACATAAAACAGTTTTTTGGGTAAGTGTGCTGTTTGACATTAGGACAACGTGGCCAGCCCATCAGAGCTGTGCCCTCTGCAGCAGAGTTTGAATGCCTGGCAGTTCAGCTCGAGAGAGGACCTCAGTGTTCCTCCTCCCGCCAGGTGATCTTCAGGATCTTCCTGAAACAATTCAAATGGAAGCGATTCAGTTTTCTGGCATGACGCTGGTAGACTATCCAGGTTTCACAGGCATACAACAAAGAGGCCAGCACAACTGCTCTGTAGACCTTCAGTTTGGTAGTCAGTCTAATATCTCTTCTCTTTCACGCTTTCCTTCAGAGCCTCCCAAACACTGGGCTAGCTCTGGCAATGCGCACGTCAACCTCATTATCAAAGTGCACATCCCTGGAGAGTACACTGCCAAAGTAAGTGAACTTATCCACACTTAGGCCCACATATACATATGCACACATGCACACACACACGCACACATGCACAAACACACTCCTGCCTTTGTCTCCTTCAGTCTCAGAGCTGGAAGTACAAACATTCCGGACGATATCCATTCTTTAACACGTCCATTGTCAGCCCCTGCAGGCAGCCCATTCCCATTTTGGACATCTCCACTTATTAGAAAGCTCCCTGACAACAACCAAAATCTCCCTCCTGGTATCTCAAGCCTAAGCTGACCCAGGCTAATCCTGTTCCACACAGAAAAGCCCCTGAAGTACTCAGATCTCCCTCCTCTACCCCATTCCAGGGAACCGAAGCCTTTGGTCTCCTCTCTTCAGGTCAAATGTCCCCAGTTCCGTCAGCTGCTCCTGGTATGGCAGTCTGCAGTCCCCCCCCCCCTTCCTGATTGCCCTGCTCCAGACATGAGCCAACTTATTAAAGTCCTTCTCTAACCCCAGAATTATCCACCTGGCTGGACCACCTCTCTCTCTCTCTCTCTCTCTCTCTCTCTCTCTCTCTCTC
>NW_020955189.1:2238893-2241911 GCF_900497805.2 Vombatus ursinus | reverse complement strand
TGGATGGATGGGTGGATGGGTGGGTGGATGAGTGGATGGATGGATGGGTGGATGGATGGATGGGTGGATGGATGGATGGGTGGGTGGATGAGTGGATGGATGGATGGATAGATGGATGGATGGGTGGGTGGATGAGAGGATGGATGGATGGATAGATGGATGGATGGGTGGATGGATGGATGGGTGGGTGGATGGATAGATGGATGGATGGGTGGGTGGATGAGTGGATGGGTAGATAAAACATCACTTTTATTACATCCTTCCTCTGTTCATGTATGGCTGCCTGATGCCCACAGGAGCCCAAGCCCAGACCCTATCTTCCAGCATTCTCATTCTGCCCATATGTCACACGCTGTCCCTCCCCCTCCTTGTTCCCTTTATTTACACATGTACACATTGTAGGTAAGCACAGGAACTGCTTCACTTTCGTCTTTGTACCCTAGGACCTGACACACAGTAGGTGCTTCAGAAATGCTGGCTGAGTTGAACTTAACTGAAGTCAAGGTCACATCTTTACCCACCACCACTCCAGCCAGGCAGGGGGAGCTCAGAGACCTACATGAGTTCGTGTGCACACACACATCATATTCTATGTACTGTCTAGCCTCTGCTTACGTCCTCTTGCTTCCAGATGGCTAGTCCTGGTCTTGGAACAGAGACTGGATACCCATTTGTCAGGAGTGCTGTAGTGAGGATTCTTGGTCAAGTATGGGTTGGACCAGTTGTCTCTGAGGACCCCTCCTCTCTGGAGAGTCTGGGTCTCCAATCAATGGGATTTGTACATCGCTTTGCAAAGTTCTTCACATACATCATTGGAGTTTAACAACTGTGTCTGGCCCTTTCTCTACCACATCAGGAGCCTTGGGCAGAAGGTAAACCGGACTCCCTGCCCCCTCAATCCCATAGCTGTCAGTTCTGCTGCCTTTTGCTCCCAAACAGAACTGGTCTGCACCTCAGCTTGCACCCAGAAGCAAGGCTGTGTTGAGAAGAGACCTCAGGCTTCTTGGGTCCCTTCTACCAACTCCCAAGGCCAGACTCCAGCCAGTTGGGTATCTACTTCAATGAGAGATTTATAAGAAATGTAAATAATCATCGCACTGGATTGAAGGCATGGAGAGATTTTGATCTAGGCCAGAATTTCCTAACCAGGGGTCTATGAACTTGTGTGTGGATACATACACACATACATATATATATATATACACACGCACACACACATACGTACATACACATATAGAAAAATAGGTGATAGACAATTGTATTTCAACATAAGTGTTTTCCTTTACATTTCTATACATTTTATTTTACGTATTTAATAACACTATTCTGAGAAGGGTTCCATAGGTCAATCAGTCAACTGGCATTTCCTAAGCCCCTACTGTGTGCTAGACACTGTGCTAAGCTCTGGGCCTTCAACACCACACTGCCACAGGGAGCCAGGACAGCCACAAAATGTTAAGAACCTTTTCATCCACGCTAACAGAGGCAGCAGGCCCTTCTGAGAGAGCTCAGGATAGGCTGGAGAGAAATACTTGGAAAGAACACACTTAGTTAACCCTCAAAGCGCTCTACTGGATGGCAGTCCGTGTGACTATTCAATTCACAAATGGAGGCTCAGGGAGAAAGGAGCTGTGCAAAGTTACCCACCAAATAAGTGAACCATGTTTCTGAAGCTCAATCCCCGAATGAAAAAGCTGAAGCTGAAAGGGACCCACTGCCTCCTTTATCCCTCCTCTGTCTCGTTGTCTGAAGGCTGAGGAAGGAGGGGAATTGGGAATAAAGTTTGCTTGGAAGGAGGGGGCCCAGGCCTCAGAGTTCCCCAAAAATCCAGTCCCACTGGCCCCAGCACTACTGCCAGGGTGGGCAGCTGGCAGGAGGGGATGCAGGAGGGGATGCTAAGGCAAACTGCCCTAAAGCAAACTTCACTCTGTGTGTGGGATAGGGGGTGGGGGATAGCTTCAGTATGCCTCACGCCCCTCCCCATCAGTCTGCAATCCTGCGCCCGAGAGGGGCGGGGTATATGGGGAGCAGATGGCACAGCTTGTACTGGCTGGCGGCTGACTCCCGTGAACAGAAAGAGGGGGAAATCTGTCGCAGAACTCCAGGGGGCCTCTATGGGGGAGGGGGAAGGAGTAGGGGAGGGGCCTAGATGAGGGAGGGGAGAGAAGCAGAGAGAGAAGAAGGCTTTTGTGGGGGGAATTGGGAGAGTAAACTGGGCAAAGGGATGGGGCAGGGGCAGAGAAGGAACTAAAGGTAGGCAACTGCCTTGGAACCCACATGCAGAGGGGTGAAACAAGGGAAACTTTGTGTATGCTACTATATGTAATATACACACACATATACAATATATAGTCACATGTATCTATACAGATCTATATGCACATCTATCTATCTATGTATACATCTAATACATAGGGATCTAAATGCACATTTCAAGACTAGAAGTAGCAGCTCTCTGGAGCCTGGGAGGGAGGGCCGTGGACCTGGAGGCGGATCAGTGAGTAAGTAATCGGCAGGGGCAGATGGCCCCAATCATTCCCAAGGGCGCTGGCAGTATCCCAGCCTGGCTACCCAAGGGAGCCTAGGGGTCCCTCGTCTGTCCCGTTCCTCTTTCCCTGCTCCTTACCTGCTGAAACAACCTCAAGCTCACCCCCCCCACACACACCATTTTTGTCCCCCTTCCTCCATCCCGACCAGGCCCAGCTCTTTCCACCTTTGTCCTCAAATGTCAGAATCCCCCTTCCCAAAAGAAATCCAGCCCCAACATCTCGGCCTTTCGTCAAACCCAGGACCCTCTCCTCATGCAACCAAGCATTTCCCCATTCGTAGATCTCCGCTCATTGCTGGCTGCTCTCTTTAACCCCCTCTCCCCATTCTGGCTTCCCCTCCATCGCTATTCGGCCTCCCCCATCTCTTAAACAGGCCTCGCTCCTCAGGCCTGTCTCTCCCCGCCACCCAGCCCCAGCCTGGCCTCCCCCCACCACACACACACACACACACACACACACACACACACAC
>NW_020955189.1:2216366-2238793 GCF_900497805.2 Vombatus ursinus | reverse complement strand
ACACACACACACACACACACACACACACACACACACACACACACCGTCAGCCCTGCTTGCTGCCCAACCCAGCCTCCTCTCTCGAATTCTCCCTACCACCCCAGCCAGGCCTTGTCCCATTCCGACCTTTTCTGCCCATCCCGGGGCCCCGTTCCCCCCCCCCCCTGCATTTTCCCCCCCCCCGCTATCCCTCCGGTCCGACCTTTCCAAAGGGCCCTCCATCCAACCCCTCGCCGTCCATCCCGCCTCTCCCATCCTTCTCGGGCCCTTTCCCTTGGGCCCCCCGAGGCGCCGTCCCAATTCCTGGGACCCGGCCGGGGCCAGAGGCTGGGAGTCTCGAGCGAGCGCGCGCGCAACGGGGCTCAGTCCTACCCGGGCGCCCGGCACACGTTGCGTCCCCGCGGGCTCAGCTCCTGGGCAGCTCGCAGCGGAGGCAGCAGCAGCAGCAGCGGCGGCAGAAGCAACAGCGGAGGCAGCGAGGACTGCAGAGGCCACGGCCGCAGCACTGGCCCTAGCGGGCGGCCAGCGCGAGCCCCGGGGCCCCCCCATGCCGGGCCGGGGGGCGCGGGGCGCAGAGCGGCTGCGGGGAACGCGGCCGGAAGCCGAGTGCAAGGGGAGCCGAGGGCCGAGTGGAGAGAGGCGAGGCCCGGCGGGGCGGGCGGGCGTGCGGGGAGGGGAGGAGAGGAGAGGGGAGGGGGCCGGGCCGGCAGGAAATTCCACATCGGCTCCCCTGATCCCGGGCCAGCCTCGGGCCGCCTCTGCGTAGCGCCGCCCAAACCCCCCCCCCGCGGCGGGCCAGCCCCGGGACCCCCCGAGAGGCCCCTCCAAGTCTGCCCCAGCGCCCGGCTGCCCTGTGCCCCTGTCCCCACCCCCTCCGTCCTGGGTCCCAGTCCCCAGTCCCCCTTCCATCAGTCAGCCCCCTAATCTGCCCCCATCCCCCTGTGCATACCTCCCCCTCCTCTGCCATTCAATCCGACGAGTACTTATTAAGCACCCACTGTAAGCAGAGCGTTGGGTGACGGGGATCCGGACAAAATAAAGACTGCCCCAGTGCCCCCCTTCACTCTCCCTTCTTTCCTCTTGCCCCCCCCCCACATCCCTATTTCCTTCTACTTGTGCTCAACCACAATTTTACTCCTCCCTAGTAGTACTCCCTCCTCTCACTGGGATGATGAGAGAAGCCGGGGCCTAATGAAAGGGACTGCGCCAGGGACAGAGAGAAAGGAGGGGTGGAGGATTCTGCTGGGGCCACTTGAGAAAATGAAGGTGCATTTCTAGGTGGAAAGGGATAAGGCAGAAGACCCCGATGACTGTTACCGGCTCCTTCCCATCGTCACTTCCCTCTTCCCTGGAACAATCTGACATTTACTAGCTGGGTGGGCCTCAGTTTCCTCATCTGTAACATGAGAGGTTCGACTCCAGGTCCTCTAAGGTTCCTTCTGGCCCTGTCCCTATTTTAAAAAATGACCAAAAGCATCTTATTGCAACACTGAATCACCAGAACGCCAGCGGTCTTTGACAACCGTCAGCCTGTGCCTTTGTCAGGATAAATGCCATCCCAAATTGCTGATACCCTTGTTTTTTACTGCTGTGGCTGTTGGATCAGGACAGCTGGGTTTGGTACCAGTTCTTTATCATTCCCTTCAAGAATTAACTTGTCTTTTAGGGTTTAGAAAGCAGCGCAAGCAACACTTTGCCTCTGATAGGTGCACTCTTCAGGTGTGTTTTTCATCCAAAGAGTTTCTGACCTCGTCCTGTGAGCCATTCTGCTAAATAACATCGTTGGGAAAGCAAACATTGATGAACCTCATCTTGCAGGAGAACCTGGGGTGACTAACACCACCTTTGGACTGTTTCCTACATGACTATAGATTGCACAAACTGTTGGAAGTCCTTCTGGGTATCTCCATCACTTGCCAACCTGGAACCTTTTCTTCTTTCCAAGATACTCAATACTGATGTGGTTGAAATTCCCTTGTAGGATTCCTCCTGGGACTCTTCACAATAACTTATCTGGCTCTTCAGAGATGTCAACGTTTCCTGGGATGCTCACGGTCTGGTTTCCTTCTTTCTAGCCACGGATGGGCCAAAGCCAGTTCTATCAATTAGGGTGGCTTAGGAACTGACCAGACGAGAGGGTGGCAGAAAGAAATTTCAGAAGGGATGTGTGCCCGGAAAAGGCACTACCCACAAGGATAAAATCTGGATCCTTGAAATATGCAAGTCCAGATACTAGTAGGGTGGAAATACGGCTGATAACTATGTTGTTGGAGGAGAAGGGAAAAGAGAGTGGAAATGCCCAAAGCAATGTCTTGGGGGACTCAAGATCATAGCTGTGGAGTGGAAAGGGACCTGCAAGGTCCTCCCTCCCAGGAGTCCTTCACCTTCTCAATGTTTGCTGCTCATATTCATAATGGAAGGAAATGCTCCATTTTAGAAGTGAGCAAAAATAGAGAATCTCTCCCCACGCTAAGAAATGCTCCTCTAGGCCAATGCCCCGCTTTGACAGAGGAGGGAGGGGATGTCGTCCAAGGTCACAAAGTAGTATCAGAGCCAGCATCTTAATCCATGTCTGTTAAGCCCAATTCACTGCTCCTTCCACTGTACCTTGGGTGGAAGCATCAGAAATCTGGGGGAAGGGATGGGGTCATACAACAGGCAGGAATGCTAGACACCCGGTATAGGCCTTCTGATCAGACCAGGGCCTGGGAGAGGATTTATGACATCTTGGGGGGCAACAAGGCAAACCAGAACACATTTGTACCCCCCATCCTACCCTCACCTTTACCCAAATGCACTCTCTCCTTTTCCCCACCCCCTACACTCCCCCCATCCAAAACCTATCTATCTATATATGTGTGTGTATATATATATACACATATATATATAATATATGTATATATATATATATTCCCCCAATACAGAAACATTTAGGCCTCAATATGGATATCATGCTGGCTTGGAACTGGGAAAATCTGAGCTTAAATCTTGCCTCAGACACTGTTAGCCTGGGCAAATCACAGCCTCTCAGCCTCAGTTTCCCCATCTGTAAAATGGGGGGAAAGATGGAGTGACATGGTTGGTCGATAGTTGTCTTTTGTTTTCGAAGAGGCCCAAAATGACATCACCATGTTGGGGTCAAGATCCAGCGTGTCCGACTGAGGCTGACCGAACCGATACAAGCTTGGAATGCTCCAACACAGGTCGGGCACAAATAGTGCATGCCAACATTGGTGATGTCTTTTGATTTGAGCATAAATTGGATTTAAGTGAGGCAGAGTTGGGTCAAGTCATCAGCCTCACTCTCTCTGGTTCCAGAGTCCTTGGAGTTAAGTGCTTTGCAAACCTTAAAGCGTGTGAATGCTAGCTCTATCCCACCACCCCCCCCCTTCAGGGTCAGAGGGACCCAGGAGCAATCTTTTTTCCTTATTCAACATCCTTATTCAACTATGGCAAGACCTGTGTGACCTCGGGTAAGTCACTCCACCTCGGTTTCGAGGTCTGTCTGGCCTGAGGTTCTTTCTGGCTCAAGAAGTGTGCCTCACTCTCTCACCTCATCCCCTCACAAGCTCACACAAGGCACGCCAATCCAGGTGCCACCTTCTCCATGAAGCCTTCCCTGATCACCTCAATCCCCAAAAACCAGTCCTTCCTCTGACACTAGGAAGGGATCAGCCTCACTGGCACATCTACCCCTCCCAACGGTCTAGCACTGGGACCTACACAGAGCAGAAACTCGGTTGATTTGTCGACTGGTTCACCCCCTTCCTCCAGCTGAAGAGATCATGCCAAACCCAGCTTTTACCCTCACCTCCCACCCCGTCCACAGATGGAGGAACACGTACGAACGCTTAGGAAAAGGGCCCTGCCTGCAGGAGAGCAAGAGCAGCACCCCCTCCATCTCGTTCCTCCTCCATCACCAGAATGGGCCATGGTCCCGCTGGCCGAGGGAGGTTGGGAAGAGGGAGCCTCAGAGCAGGACTGACCCAGCAGGGTTTGGCCAGGGAGAGGGGCCTAGGATTTTTAGCAAAAATCCTAGCCAAGGAATTGTTCCCTACCTGGGTCCGGGGGAAGGAAGTTCTCCCTCATCAATCAGGGGTGAAAAACGGATAGCCTTCAAATCAATTAGTATTGATTACTCTGATTTATTTTTAGTTTGACTGTGGGACTGAGCTCCCTTCTTTAGGAAAAGCTGGCCCTAACAGCAAAGCCAGACTAACAGAGATAGTCTCTTAAATCTAGGTTACCTACAAATTTAGTGAATAGACTGATAAGACTATCATAGTAGCAGATATTTTAGAGTGAGACATCTATCTTTGTAGAAATAAAATAATCATAGGAAGATGACTCTTTTTTTTTTTTAAAGGCTGAGGTCCCCTTTCTAGCAGCTGGAGAAAGTGGGGTTAGCTAAAGGCTGATTCTCTTTCCAGTCTTCTCATTGGATAGATCCGCTTTTTCTGTGAGCTGGAGTCTTCCAAGGCTGGTGGCTGGAAGATGGCAGGTGACTCCTATCTACAGACCACAGTTCCTCTTTCCCGGAAACTTTGTGGTTACAAACAGCATCACCTGCAGGGCAAGGACTTGTGGGGTAATTTTGATGTTACTGTTGGGTTAAGAAAGCCTAAGAGAAGCACACTAGTCAGACAACCTGCCTTGTCCAATTGAATTGTGTTTAAAACAAGTTTCTGTAATTTTTGTTATTCCTCTCGTTATAAAAATCAACTGTGTAAATCACTCCTTGTCTCTGACCCCTGAGGAGTCAGATGACCTGATCTGACATGCAAATGCTAGCTTTGCAAATTCTTGGTAACTTTGTACCTCAGTTTCTTTTTATTTCAGACAATTTTAACAGGGGTTGGCTCTAGATGGCTACCCCTTCCCATACGGGCACTCCTTCCCCTCAACGGTCCTTCGTCTGCATCGAAGTAGGAACACAGCTAGCTCTCGCTAACTAGCTCCCACTAAGTCACCAAGGCAGGAGAGGAGGGAGCAATCACATAAGGGCTGAGGGCTTTGGAAACTGAGTCTGGAGGCATGCCAAGAAAGCTAAGATGCAGAATCGGGAAGATCTCTGAGCTTTGTGCCCGGAACGGGGAGTTACCTATCCCAAATGTTCCCATGGATGCCACTTACAAAGGGAAGCAAACAGTAATTCAGTTCGTATGGTTAGAGGACCACAAAAGCGCATCAACTGAAGAAAACCTCAGCTTATTAAATAAGGAAGTGAAATCTGGCAAGCGGTGGGTGGCTGAGCTTAACGAATGACACTTGGAAGCCAGGGTACTGTCCCTTTCAGACACATCGTTAAAGGCACAGAAAAAGAAAGATCGAGGCCTGGTCCTAGGAATGCAATAAAGACCTCCTATAGGATTTTATTATTTCATTTATGAACCGTATGGTTTTGAAAAAGCCCCCCTCCCCCCAGCAATCCATGCCCTTTCCGTCTTCAGAACCGGTTCTAAGCCTCCTGCCTACTGAGGCTTGCTCTGTGCCTTGCGGCATGCTGGTGTCTACCCCACAGGGTCAGAGTGCTTGTTCTCCTTTAGAATGCCTCCATCGGTCAGCTCCACGCCCTGCTTCCAGAAGCCTCCGCTTCGGAAAGAGGATTCCTTCCTCAAGGAACCTGGCCGCCAGTCTGCCCAAGCAGGAGGGAGATCTACAATGTCACTCTCAAAGGTTTAAAATCTCTTTTTTAAAATCCTTCATTTGCACATCTTGCCACATTGTCCAGATCCCTTTCCTCAAAGAGCTCCGGGGCCTGGGCGAGTTCTGAGTCACATGTGGCCAGTGATGAGAAAGACATATTGGAAGGCATCTGACCTTCCTTTAACATCTTCAGAGGTGCAGAGATGGCGGTGAGGCAGCCAGGTCTCAAGTGCTAAGTCTTTCTTGCACCAGAGACTTCCTCACTTCCCAAGGTCGCCGCTCTCCTTCCTTCTAAAAACCAAGAGGTTCAGTCCTCACTGGAGTTATCAAACTCCTCCCAGTCAGACACGCTCATCACCTCTGAGCCCAGGTCAGGGTCCCGCTGCCCCCGGTCCGGGTGCCAGCCAGGGGTTCGCCGGGTAGGGTCTGTGAGCAGAGATCTGGGCAGAGTGAGCACGCACGCTGCCAGGCCAGAGATGGCGTTCTCCAGCTGAGGCCCCTCTTCCCAGCAGTCCTTCTCCACATCGTAGATGTGGACATAGCTCATGCGGCTGCCTCGGTTGTGGGAGCGGCCCCCCAAAACGTAGATCTTATTGTCCAGGACGGCGATGCCCGGCTCGCCATGCCCAGCTGGGAGTGGGTAGACTGCTGTCCACTGCCTGGTGCTGGGGCTGTAGCACACAACCTGCAAAGGAAAACAGCAGCACTGAGAGGCATGAAGGGTGTACTGAGCTCCTGCAGCACGCTTCGCTCTGGGACACAGACAGAAAGGTCAGCCAGGGGCTCCCCTTCTGATAAGGAGGCACAGCCCGGGCTGGCGCCGCAGGCGCAGCGGCCAGGCGGACGACTGTTCCTCTTCTTTCACGGCACGTCTACTGACGACGGCCCGTCAGTTTCTGGTGCTGAGCCATGCGCCGGGGCCAAGGAGTTGGGCGGCCACAACTCTCCATCCTGGGCCTTCAGAAGCCGCGGCTGGGCCCTGGGTAATGCCCGTGGACCACAACATTCTGTGCCCAGGTTGCTCCTCCTCTCTACATCTTACCTGCCCTGCGAGTCCCCCAGCCCGGGATGCCCTCACTCATCTCTCAGATTCCAGCCCCCCACCTCAGAGGTGGATCCCCAACTTCACTGAGAGCAGAAACCAGGGCACCTCTAATTTGGTAGCAGCCTGCACAGTGCTGGGGACTCCTAGTGCCGGGCTCGTTCCCAGCTGGTTACATGAAAGACTCACTCGTTAACTGGTGGGAAAGGGGCAGAAAAAACAGCATGTTATCTGATTTTTAAGCCCTATGAGGACAGGGCCAAATGTAGCTAAATTGTGCCTCTTCCCAAGTGTCTAGCACAGAGCTCTGCACACAGTAGGTGCTTAATAAATGTCTGTTATAATTGAATTGTTCAACTGGAAATAAACAGCACAAGATTTGGGGTCGGAATGCCTGGGTTGGTTCCTGTTTTGGCTTCAGCACCAACTGGATAGTGGTAAATCACACATTCTCCCCAGCTCTGCCCACCGCCCAGGCATGCTGAGGCTGCATAAATTCGGGTACAAAGATGAGGATTCCCTGCCGCCCCCACCTCCCCTACCCTCTCACCTGGTGGACGTCCCTCCGGTAGCCTGAGTCATTGTTGCTGCCGCCGATCACGTACAGTTTGCCCAGCAGGGTGGCCATGCCGTGCCAGGCGCGCCGGATGGGGCTGTCGGCCAGCGCCTCCCAGCAGTTGGCGTCTGGGTCATAGCAGTGCAGTTCCTTGAGATAGTCCTCACCTCGCCGTCCACAGGTGATGTACATCTTCCCGTCCAGAGCGGCCCCCGCGTGGGCATATACCTACACAGAGACAAGGCAGGCAGAGTGAGACGGGCAGGGATGAGCAGAGAACACATCCTGGCTCCTTTCTTTGCAAGGTAGTGAATGGAGTGGAAAAGAATGACTCCCAGCTGGAGTCCAGCCCCTGTCCCTGCCCTTCCACAGCATTCTCTCGCCTCAAGGCTCGGCTCATCCTCCTCCAGAAGGGCAGCCCCGGTGCCCGGGCACGCCTGGGAGGCCTACAGCGGGCGGGCGCTGACTGACAGAGGCTAGATGAACATTTGTTGATGAACGAATGAGCCCTGACTACATGTCCCAGAACCTGCATTCTGACACGGGAGAGAGCTGGGAGGCCTCGGGCACTCCATGCACCGCCTCCCTAGTGAGAGGACGGCGGGGTGCAGAGGAAGGTGGAACCATGAAGGCTCTGCATGGGCGACGCTACCGGGTGAACCAAGGCAGGAAGGCGACTGGCCCAGGACTTCTCAGGACAGCTCCACTTTCTGCTGCGTGAGCTTGCCACGACATCCTGGCTTTTTCTTCTCAAGGAGGCCCACGTTTGCTCTGCTATGGGCTCCCCAGGAATGTTTAGTGTCAGGGAAGTGACGGAGAAAGCCCTGCCTGCCCTGGAGGAGCCCCCAATCTTACATAGGCTGGGGGAGGGGGATACCCCTCTGTCACCAACACCGGTGACAGAAGGGAGCATGTGATCAAAGGAGAGGTCACCGGGGAAATTCTGGGAGGAAGAGATCGCTTGATGTAGGCAGGATCCGGGCACAGGGAGTGAGAAGACAACCAGCACTGGAGGAAGAGGTGGGTTTTCTGGAGGGCGCGCGCCGCAGACGCGGGGCAGAGGCAAAGAAGCAGCGCGTTTGGGGGAGCAGGGAGGCCACCCGCGCCACAGCCCCAGGCCCGCGTCTGGCCGGGTCTTCCCTGCCGCTTCGGGCCTGAAGGATCGGGGGGGGGGGCCACTCTGGCTTCCAGCCCCCCTTTCCTGCCCCATCAGCTATCACACTCCATCTCAAGACAAACTCGGCCTCCGGGTGCTTCCTGTCTGGTGACTGCCCGAGCTGCTTTCAGGCCGAGAACACACTCCTCCCCGCCACCTCTTATTGAGTATTTATTCTTACATAATATTAGCGTCTAGTCTCTTGTTTCCTTCAACGCTCAGCTCAAGCACTCACAGAAGAGCTCCCCCCACGCTCTCGACCACCGGCGCCCTCCCGCCTTACTTGGCATTTCTTCCAAATACACACGTGTCTGTCTCTCTCTCCATCTCCCTAGAGACGTTGTGCTACCCTTCCCCCGATGTGGGAAAGGTTTGTACACCCTTGTCTCTGTCCCCAAGACCCCAGGATAGCGTCTGGTACCCAGCAGGTGCCCGACGATGCCCGCCGAGGGGCTGCCCTCTTGAAGTTCTGGCTGCACTTCCTCTCGGCTCCCAAAACTGGGGCCTTGAAGGGCCACACACTCAGACGCACTGACTCCACTCAGCAGACGTCCCGGAAGGACTGGCTCCTCACGAGAGGATCCCCAGCCCCAGTCTCCTGGGAGCCCAAATCATGACCCTCTGTGGCTTCTTCTGTCAATCAGGCCCCCCTTCCTCCCCCACAACTTCACTTCCCACTAAGGACCAGCACATGCTGGCCCCCCAGCACATCTCACACTGGTTCTAGGAGAATGGAAGCTCCCTGAGGGCACACAGCAAACACCCAGGCCCTGTTGCTGAACGAAGGACTAGGACACAGAGCCACCCTGGGCTGCCTACCCAGAGGATCCAGCCTAAATCCGCCTCTCGGGAGCTGCTGCCAGTCAGAGCCGGCTCTGCCCTCTGGGGAAAACCTGAGACTCCAGGGCCATGAACAGAGTGGGCAGGCCCAGGCCAACCTTGGTCTTCTCACTGACTGGCTATGGGACCCTAAGTCAATCACTCGCCCTCTCTCCGCAACTCAGTTTTCTCACCCGTAAACGGGGATCATACTTGTCCTATTTACATGTTGGGAAGAACAGAAAGTGTCAAAGCCCTGTTCCAAATCCCCCCCTCTCTTCCATGGTGCCCCCTAACTAGTACAGCCCTCACCCCAGCTCCTTAGAATCGACAGTATATCAGAGCTGGAAGAGAGCTGAGATCACGTACTCCTTCACTTGACAGATGAGGAACCAAAGTCCAGCCGGGCAGGGAAGGGCCTAACCCAGGCTCACAGACATGGCTCCCCTGACCTCCCATGGCACTCGCTCTATGCTCACGCCTTGGTCAGGGGCTGCTTCGACCTGCTCTACAGAACTGTTTCGCCGTATGTGTTGTGCAATGGACGTTGTCCCCAGCCCCACCCAGCACACCTCCACAGCACCCATCATCTCTTCCTCTTGAGCCTGAGAGGCTGCAGAGAGCCTGGGGCACAGAAAGGCCAGAAGGGGGCATGCAGGCCACGGCCACTAGCCAGCCCCACCCCACACAAAGATACCACGTGGAGTGAAAGCCTTCCCACTGGACTCATGGGGAAGAGAGAACGGTTCTGGAGTTCAAAACTTGAGAAGACACATAACGGGGATGACCTGCTGTGCTTTCCACGTCATTATTTATGGCGACATTTTAAATTTCTAAAATTCCAACTCCAGGCAAGCTTTCTGGTTGGACATTGCAGGGGGTCAGGAAAAAGATGGCTGCGGTCAGGAAGTCCATGCCAATTCAGGAGCCCACAAGCCAGGTATGTGGCCATCAGGAAGTCACCTTGGTTTCCCCAACTATAAAATGGGGAGAATATTTACAGCACCCACCTTGTGAGGCCAGTGGGAAAAAGCACAAGGTGTCATTTCTACCTTGTAGAAACATACGGTTACAGAAAGTTTAGTTATCATCTTATGCTAAAAATAACCCTCACCCACATGGCTACACACAACTGGAGCAGACAACTCTCCTCTCATCTGCATGTGGAATTCCATGTACAAGCCCACTGCCAATCACCACCCACCCAAGCAGGTCAACTACCACCTATTCCCAAAAGCCCACCCTGATCTGCCTGCCAACCTCTACCCCCACAGAGTCAGCTGGTGGTGCGGTGAAGAGTCAGGAAGACCTGACCTCAGACATTTGCCAGCTCTGGGACCCTGGGCAAGTCATTTAACCTGTCTGCCTCAGTTTCCTCAACTGTAAAAAGGGGAAAATAAGAACACCTACCTCCTAGAGTTGTGGTGAGAATCAAAGAGATAATATTCCCTCTGATGCCTTCGGCCACCTTCTCCTCCTTCAGTCCCGGCCTCACTCCTGACCAAGGCTAGCCTTCCCACTTGTTCACATGACCTCATTCCCTCCAGCCTCTGCCGTCCCCACTGTCACTGCGGCTCGCTCCCCTCTGCCTACAGACATGTCCACGTCTCCATCATCTTGGAAAAAACCTTCACTGGATCCTTCCGTCCCCAAAGCTAAACTCCTCCAAAAGGTCACCTACACTAAGGGCCTCCACTCTCTCTCCTCTCCCTTTTCTTACAACCTTCATCCTTCAACGGAAACTGTTCTCTCCGAAGTGACCAACGAACCATCTCTCAGACGCCAGATCCAACGGCCTCCTCTCCATCCTCCTCCTCGGCCTCTCTGCAGCCTCGGATGCTGTCCGCCACTGTCTCCTCCTTGGTGCTCTCTTGCCTCTTCCTTTTCTGGACATCCCTCTCTCCTGTTCTCCTCCTCCCTCCCTCTCTGACCGCTCCTTCTGTCTCCTGTGCCGGCTCCTCGTCCAGGTCACTCCCCCTGACCACAGGCGTCCCTTGGGGCTCTGTCCTGGGCCCTCTGCTTCTCTCCTGTACTGCTTCACCTGGCGATCTCCTCAGCTCCCCACTGATTGAATACGCCCTTCTGTCCTATGGCAGTGCTGCCCCTGCCCTAGTAGAGGCCCTCATCCCCTCAGCCCTGGACTACTGCAGTAGCTACTAAGGGTCTGCCTGACCCAAGTCTCTCCCTCCAGTCCATCCCCAGTACAGCCACTGAAGCCTTTTCCTAAAGCCCAGCTCTGATCGATGTCTCTCCCCCCTCAATAATCTCCAGTGGCTCCCTACTGCCTCCAGGAGCAAATAGAAAATGCTCTGGTTGGCCTTCAAAGCCCTTCACAGCCCGCTCTCTCCTCCCTTCTAGTCTCCGGAGGAATCTTACCTCCCAACATGTCCTCTGCAATGCTGCGACCCTGGCAAGGTCCTGGTTGCTCCACCAAGACCCTCCATCTCTCTGCTCAGGGCATTTTCTCTGGGTGTCCCCAGGCATGGGACACTTTCCTTCCTCCACTCCCAGACTACTGGCCTCCTTGGCCCACCTTCCACAGCAAACCTTTCCCAACCCCTCTGAATTCCAGGGCCTTCCTTCTGCTAATCATGTCCTATTTATCCTGTATATAGCTTGTTTTGGATACAACTGTTTGCTTACATCAGATTGTAAGCTCCTCCAGGGCAGGCCCTGTCTTTTGCCTCTTTTTGTATCCCCAGTACTTAGCATAGTGCCTGACACATAGTAGGTATTTAATACTTATTGTCTTTTCCCATTCTCAATGAACAAGGATTTACTTGGCGCTTACCATGTGCCAGGTTCACCTGACCTCTTAGCACCCAGTTTCCTGTTATGGACTTATTTAATTTGTATCATATCATATAAACTACATATCAGTGTAGTGTCATCTCCCCAAGAGATCTTAAGCTTCTTGGGGTTTGTAGGCAGTGGAAAGACCACTAGAGGACCTGGGTTCAAATCCCTTCTCAGCCATTCATCTACTGGCTGTCTGACCTTGGACAGTTCCTTAAGCCTCTCCTTCCAGCACAAGGGGGAGGCCCCTCCCTGCACAGCCCTTGTTCCTCTGGGACAGGATAAGCCCGAGCACAGCCAGCCTGCTGCAGTCACTGCCTTGCTGACCCCAAAGCTGGAAGGCTGGAACTCAGCAGCCCCCTGGTGCGCCCCCACGTGGCCCAGAGTGGCCACTACCGAATCCCCAACAAGCCTCTGGTTTCAAGGTCCCTCTTAGCACTTGAAATTCTTGGGGCTGGGGCAGGGCAGGGCCGAGCCAGGGAGGGAGTCTTATCAGGCCTCCATGGCCTCCCAACCTTTCCTTTCCTTTCCATGGTGAGCCTGAGAAGCAGGGCCCACACAAGCCAGAAGGCCAGAACCGCAGGCTATGCTCCTCCTCATCTCAGGCCTCAGGGCTGGCAGGGAGCTGGGCAGCACTCGCTCACAGACGCCCATCTCGGGAGCCTGACCAAGGTCAGGAGCACCGAGTGGATGGAGCCCCAGGTCAGGGGCCCTGCCATCTTGTACAAGTCAGGTCGGGCACTGGGGAGAGAAGCACAACCTGTTCTTTGCCCCAAGATGGCCCCATCCCCATTCAACAGATGTGGAAACTGAGCATCAGAACATTTCAGTGGCTTTCTCAAAGTCTCCCCCAAGACAGGTCTCTTGACCCCAGCTGGACGCTGCTGTTCTCAAGGTGGGTTCCAATCTTGCTGTGACATTTATCAGATTACTCACCCTCCCCAGGCCTAAGACTCCTCTCCTATAAAATGAAGAGATACCATGGGATGAAGGAGGTAGTCTCTAAGCCCGTCTCACTCTAACTAGTTCTAGGATCCAATGAAGAAACTTCTCATTCCCAAAAGAAGCCATATCAAGTATGCATGACTCTACCATTTCCCTTCCAATTAATGGAATTCTAAATCAGAAAACAGATTTTTTTTAAAGGAAAACAAGCAGAAAAGGGCGCTGTTCTTGGGAACCAAGGAGATCTGTGTGCAAATCCTGGCTAACACCCAGGAGCAAATCGCCCAACCTCTTGGAGCCTCAGTTTCCACAGCTGTAAAACACAGACACAGCACTGGTGCTCTCAGAGGAGTGCTGTGAAGAAATCACTCAGAAAACCCTGCACAGCTACAGAAATGAGGGGATTCAGTGACTGCAAAAGCACTTTCAGTGTCCTAAGTACAGAGTACCAGTCTCCAGAATATGCATGGGATGCTGGGTCACCTCCACAGAGAAGCTGATGAAAATGACAGAGGCTACACCAGGAATGGGCACTACAGGGTGCCCCTGGGTGGAGAACACCAGGCCTGCAACCCTGGCCAAGTCACTTCACCTTGTCTGCCTCAGTTTCCTCATCTGTCAAATGAGCTGGAGAAGGAAATGGCAAACCGCGCCAGTGTCTCTGCCAAGAAAACCTAAAGGGGTCACAGAGAGTCAGACACGACCCAACAAAAAAGCTAGCTTCCCGGGATAAACTTGGAGGGAGAAAGAGAGAGAGAGAAAGAGAGAAAGAGAAAGAGACAGAGACAGAGACAGAGAGAGACAGGCAGACAAAGAGACAGACAGCGAAACAGAGAGAGATAGAGAGACGGAGAGAGAGAGACAGAGAGAGAGAAGACAGACAGAGGTCACGTGCCCCAGGCCCAGTCTCTGGCTTCAGCAGCTTCAACCTAGCTTCAGTGATCCAAATTTAACATAAATATGTATATATTCTGTACATATGGGTCCTTTCCTTTTTTTCTTTTTTCTCTTTGGGGGTAGAAAAATATTTCTAGCAGCTCTTTTTGTGGGCAAAGAGCTGAAAACTGAGGGGATGCCCATCAACTGGGGAATGGCTGAACAAGTCATGGTATAGAAATATGATGCCAAACTATTATGCTATAAGAAATGATGAGGGGGACGGTTTCAGAAAAACCTGGGACAACTTCTATGAGCTGATGCAGAGGGAAGTGAGCCGAACCAGGAGAACAGTGGAACACTGTGATGATCAGCTGTGAAAGGCTTGGCTACTCTGATCAAGGCCATGACCCAAGACAATTCTGAAGGACTCCTGACGAAAAGCGCCGTCCGCCTCCAGCCAGAGGACTGGTGACCCTGAGTACAGACTGAAGCATCTTTTTTTTAACACTTTCTTTTTCTTGATTTCCTCCCCCACAACACGGCTAAAGTGGAAATATGTTTTGCATGACTTCCTGTTGTGTAATGGGTATCATACTGCTTGCCTTCTCAACAGGTAGAGAAGGGGTAGAGAAAATTTGGAACTGAAAATAAAAATTAAAAATAAATAAAATCTTTAAAATAGATTTTTGCGCGGTTAGCTTGTACCCATAGTTTTCTTTCAAGAGCTCTCATCTGGGGGAGAGGCAGCACTTGAGTTAGAGATTCTAAATACAAAGCCCATTTCAGGCAAAGGTACGGAGAGAGAAGATGAGCTATCACGTGAAGGACAGTAAGCCCAGTCTGGCTCACAGCCAGAGAGAAAAGGGAAGTGGGTCGTAACAAGCCCGGAAAGGGAGGATGGCTCGAGCTGGAAAGGGGCTTTGAATGCCAAACAGGGGTTTGTCCTTAACCTGGGGGCAGCAGGAACTCCTGGAGTCTGGGACAGCCAGCTCAGTCAGCCCTGTGCTGTTGAGCCCAGGGCAGCTGTGTGGAGGGAGTGGCACAGGCAGAGACCGCAGGCCGGGGCAGACGGTGGCAGCAGGGCTGCCTACAGGGGGGCTGTATGCTCCAGGCAGAGAGGGATGGGAAATCCAAACGAGGGAACACACGGAGCTGAGGAAGAATCCGAGATGGCAGAGCGGGATGTCGGGGAGTGGAGGGGAGAGGCAAAGAGAAGGCTTTGGCCAATGCTAAGCTGAAGGTGCCTACAGGCCACCTGGTCTGAAATGCCCACTAGACGGCTGGAGTCTGGGGAGATCGGGGCCTCATCACTGGGCAGAGGCAGAGCAGAGCTCGGGGGCACCACCCGCCCGGGGCAGCGACCAGGCAGGCAGGAGAAGAACCACGGAACACTGAGAAAAGGGCGTCCAGCTGGGCGCTGGAGAGCTCCCACCCCAGCCTCTCCAAGCCTCACCCTGGGGCACACCCCAGACCAGGGTGGTCTCCCAAGTGGTCCAACAGTTAGACTTGCTCTGCTAAAGGAGGCGGCCGCTAGGTGGCGCCACAGTGCGCAGAGCACAGGGCCAGCGGGTCGGGAAGACTCCACTCTGAAAATCCAGCCTCAGACCCTTCCTGGGCGTGACTCTGGCCTAATCACAACACTCTGCTTGCCTCAGCTAGTTCATCTGTACAATGAGCTGGAAAAGATGCTCCAAGAAACCCCAACGTGGGGTCACGAAGAGTCGGAGACGACTGAACAACAAGAGAATGAGGACATTCTACGAGGACGTGCCCCGAGGACCCTCCGGGGTGTTCGCTAGTGAAGCTCCCCTGACTCTGAGCTGCCCCTCAAGGGTCACCAGCTAAACATCCGAGAGAACCCAGAGCTCCTCACAGCCCTGGGGGTCCAATGGTCAGAGCCTCAGGCCAGGAGTTAAAGACCTGGGTTCAAATCCAGCCTCAGACACTTCCTAGCCACATGACCCTGGGCTAGTCCCGTCACTTCAGTCTGCCTCAGTTTCCCCAACAGTAAAGTAGAGACAAGCACAGCGCCTCCTCCCCGGGGCAGAATCGAGGATCCATATTAGTCCTGCAATTTGTAAAGCACTTCACACACTGCCCCCCACACAGAAAGGGCTCAACAGATGCTTTTTTGTTGGTGTTCAGTTGCATCTGCCATTTCCTTCTCCAGCTGATTCTGCAGATGAGGAAACTGAGGCACAGGGTCACACAGCTAGAAAGTGTCAAAGGGCAGATTTGAACTCAGGTCTTCCTGACTCCAGGCCAGGCACTGTCCGCTCCGCCACCGACCTGCCCCGTGATAATCAACACTTACTCCCCCTGTAATCAGGTGACTGGGAAGTGAAGTCAGTAAGCTGACCCGTGAGCCAAATCCAACTTCAAGGACGGTTTCAATACATTTGAGGAAAAACGAGCCTCACGTGCACCGAAGGAGGTATAAACTCTGGCCCCCAGAGAGGACGGCCCGCTGCCTCCCTGGTCCACAGTCCCTCGGACCTCCCAGCAGCGGGCCACCAGGGTGGGCGGCTCCCCAGCCTTCCACCAATGGCCCGTGCCACGGCACCTGGCCTGGTGCACTCCTCACCTCTCTCTTGAGGGGCGCCACGTAGTCCCACGTATTGGTGCCGGGGTCATAGCGCTCCACCTCCTTCAGGTCCGCGTGGTAGTCCCGCCCAGCCACGGCATAGATGTGCTTGCCCAGGACGCACACACACAGGTCGGCATGCTCTCGCTGCAGGGACTGGATCTGAAACCACCTGTTGTGCCTCGGATCGTACCTTGGGAAAGGAGACAAGGAGACAGGGCTGGGACCCCTCCGGGGCAGCAGTGGCCTCGAGCTGCGCCCTCGGACGGGCCGCTGCCCGCACCTGCCAATGTCCTCCAGAGGAGGGCACCCGCCTTCTTCAAAGCTCGGCTCAGCGCAGGCTCCTCCTCGACCCCACCCCTCCCCTGAGATTCCTGCCCGGTGGCAGCACAGCACACAGCAGGGGCTTGTTTAATTACACGTGCAGCGTTTGGTCCATTCACCCTGCGATGCTCATGATAAGCATGGGCCCCCGACCAACCAGCAGGTATTTATCGAGCACCTACCCGCCCCATGCAGGCCACTCATTGCTCGTCTCCAGGAGCTGACCCTAACGGGGGAGCCAGCCAGGATAAACCCACTGAAGGCTGAGCAGAGGCCTAGGCCAGGCCCAGGGGTGGGAAGGTGGGCCAGGCGCCTGGCCTGCAGGGCGAGAGGGAGCCCTGGGACAGCTACGTGAGGGATGGTAGAAGGGGAAGGAAGCGATGAGGCCGTGAGGCCGAGGAGGCCCAGACTGCGCTGGGGGCTGCGTAAGACGGGCAGTGGGGGACGGTGTCGGCTGACCAGGCTGAGAAGGGTGAGGAGTCCAGATGACTCAGAATTAGGCGAAATAGGGAAGTCTGGAGGAAAAGAAAACGCCTCCGTTCTAGACACCTTGAGGGGGAGGAGCCTCCAGGACACTGGGTGACCTCGGGGTCACCAGACAGTCACCAAGAGTGTCTGGAGAGGAAGAGAAGGGGGCCCAGGACGCGGCCCCAGCTACGGGGTGTGATCTGGATGAACAAAAGGGGACCGAGAAGGAGCAGGCCCCTGGGCAGGCGGAGAACCTGGGAGTGCAGCACCCCAGAGAGAGAAGGAGGGGACCGACAGAGCCCACACAACGTGGGCCCTCCGGAGAGCGTTACCCCAGACGGCTGGGGAGGTCAAGAAGTACTGGGGAGAATGCCAGCATCCCCGAGGGGACCTCTGAGAGCGGCCACGTTCCTGCCCCCTGCCCCCACTGCTCCCCTGTCCATCCTCCCCGGTCTCTCCATGTTAACTTCACTGGAGCCCCAAGGCCTGATCTCAAGCCCTCCCCTCACCAAACGCAATCCTCCAGCTGGGTCTGACCAGGGCTGAGCATGGCAGGCCCCTCCTCCCTCTCAGTCAGCCTTCCCGCCTCTGGCCCTACAGTGGTCTGCCATTACCCAAGAAAGGAGAGTCCAAACCTTCCCCTCGTTTTCACCCCGCGGGGCCCGGCGCCCCGGGGGGGGGGGGGGGGGGGGGTCTGCCTCAAGGACACCCACTACTCAGTTCTTCTGCAGCTCACGCCTAGCCCAGCTCACAGGGCTCTTAGCCACACAACCCTGGGCAAGTACCAACCTACTGCAGCCTCAGTTTCCTCGTCTGTCAAATTCGGATATAACAGCATCATAGGGCTGAGGCAGAGGGGGTGGGCAGGGCACACGCCTTTTCTTTTTTCCCAAGCTCCCAGCAGAAACCTTGCTGCTCCCCTCCCAACCCGCCTGCCTCACTCCCTTTCTAGGAAGGCGGATAGCCCCCCAGACAAGAACAAGTGACACCCGGTTCAGAACAGGGAAGGCCAGGCCTTGTCCTGGGTGATCGCCCATCCCCCCCAGGGTAGGGCAGCCAGGTGACCTGGGAGGCAGGAAACACAAGTCTGAACGTTTCCTTAGACATCTAGGGCCTTTGGGAGCCTGGGCCAGCCACGCAGGAGTGAGACTCCGGGTGCGAAGCCCTCTGCACACTACAGCAGCTCTCCTCGTCAGCGTCCTCCGCACGCTGGTCTGACCGGGCCACCTCCGCCCAGATCACCGTGCTTGGCTTTACAAGAGGGACCCTGGCCACTGGGAGCCTGTCCAGAGGAGGCCTGCAGACATCATGGCGAGGAAGCTGGCCATCACAGTGACTGAGGATCAGCTCAACCACCTGGAGCTTCGAAGGCTCGGGAGGCTGCGAGCTCTGACACCAGAAGGGAGGGATCAGGCAGAACAAGATGGACGGAGGCTGCAGAGGCGAAGTCCGGCGTGATGCGGGGCGGCGGGAGGCCCGGGCTCACCGGCCCCGCCAGACCCTGACCCTGAAGACACGTGTGTGAACCGGGGGCGCCCGGCTCTCCTGCCCCAGCCCCCGGAGTCCCCGACCCCAGCTGCCCGAGAGGCCCAGGGCCACCGGCGAGGCTCCTGAGGCTTACCTACCTCCAACAGCGGGACTCAGCGCGGAAGCCTCGGACGTTGTTGTCCCCGCCGATCAGGTACACGAAGTTGTGCAGCACGGCCACGCCCTGATTGGACATGCGGGGCGCCAGGGCGGCGGTGAAGTGGCGCCACTCCCCCAGCGTGGGGTGCAGGTACTTGGCCTGGTCGCTGAGGACCGTAGAGGGGGTCGAGTGCATGCCCCCAAAGCCCACCACACAGCGGAACTCGGAGCGCAGGGCCGTGTGGGAGCTCTGCAGGCTGGGCTGCAGGATCTCCTGGCGGTGGTAACACAGGGCGCTGCCCACCGTGTCTCGCAGCGGGCAGGGGCTCAGCTTGTCGTGGAGTTTCTGCAGGAGCTGGAGCTCCATGAGGGGGAAGCGCACGGTCTCCAGCAGCTTGGGCGGCTCCAGCAGAGACACCTGGTCGGTCTCGATCTGCTCCTGAGTGTAGTGGTAGAGCAGCGCGCCCTCGTAGACCTCGTTCTCGCAGCTGACCTCCAGCCGGTCGCTGCTGAGCAGGGCGTAGACCTTGTCGAGGGGCAGCTGGCGGTACTTGTCAGTCCTACAGAAGGCCACAAAGTTCCTGAGGATGTAGGAGTCCAGCTGCTCCGTCAGCCGGCCCAGCTCGAAGAGGTCAGCCAGCTTGTACACGTCCAGGATGTTCTCGTCGTCCACCCAGGACATGAGGAAGTCGCAGCAGAAATGGATGATTTCTGGGATCTGCGGGAGAGAGAGAGAGAGGCGCTCACGAGGGAGGCCGGCCTGAGTCCTTTGGACGCCCTCGGGGCCAGCCCTGACCCCGGGGCGGGGAAGGCCCGGACACCAGGAGGGCCCTGGAGATCACTCAGGCAGCAGCTTCCCTGCGCGGGCCTGTGGAGGGACCAGCCCCGGTCCAAGAAGCCACATACCTCCCGACGTGGTCGTTGTCAGCCTGATTTTGCTCTAATTGAGCACATGGCAAAAACAAATCCATTACCAAAGTGGGATCTGTCACATTTTCTGACATTAAAATGTTGGAAAATCTTTGGGATTTAAGAATCAACCACCTAGCCCTATCCCATCATTTTACAAGAGGGGAAACTGAGGTCCTACTGATGAAATGACCTGCCTAGCATCACCCTGACAAAGCTGTGACTCCAACTTGGGCCCTTTGCCTCTGCCTCCGCACTCCCCCAGGCCTGGGGTGGACCCTGGGGCTGCTCAACAGAGCCCAGGCAGTGGTCAGCGCTTGTCCTCCCCAAAGCATTCCACAGCCCATCCCCCCCCCCCCCCACACCCCCCCCCCCCGGAGCGATAACCAGGCCTGTTCTCAGGGACGTCTTGAGACGTGAAGAACCAGTCACACTCCCAAAGTTCTTCCCTCAACCCTGCAACAGGTGAAGGGCAGCCGGGGGGCGCCGCAGAGCGCAGAGCGCCGGGCCTGGAGCCATCCTCCTGTTCAAAATGGGCCTCACACACTGACCAGCTGTGTGACCCTGGCCAAGTCACGTCACCCTGTTTGCCTCAGTTTCCTCATCTGTACAATGAGCTGGAGAAGGAAATAGCAAACCATTCTGGTATCCCAAATGGGTCACGAAGAGTAGGATATGACCAAAAAGGACCCAACAACGTCGCCCACGGACGAAGACTCGTCTGGAACCACATGGCCCCTGAGTAGCCCACCCCCCACCTCCAGGCCCTAAAGATATCATGAGCAGGCTAGCAGGGCTGGGATTCCCCAGGTGCCTCTGTGGACATCCGGCTGCAGTCTCCTAAGCGAGGGGTTTCAGCTGGTCTGAAGTCCATAACCTTCGCAGCTGCTCTTGGAGACAAGGGGTGTCTGCCCTGAGCTGGGAGCTCCAAGGGCCGAGCCTCACCCCCTGCTCTCCTACCAATCGATGGACAACTCCGATCACCTCCCTGGGCAGTGGGCCCTCAGGTGCCAAGAGGGTGGAGCTGACTATCTCTGCAGCGTTTCCAATGCTAACATTCAGAGACTGTAGGCCATGAAGGCAAGCCCCCTTCTATCTGTTCTGTGCCTTCTCCAGGGGCTCTGCTCAGTGCTTGGCAGGTAGGCAGGGTTAAGCGATGGCCGTTGCACACACACACATGAGGAAGGTTTGCCTTACAGACAGCTGAACTCTGTCTCCCTGCCTTACTCCCAGACATGCATCCACATGAGTCTAGATCAAAGGTGTCCAACTCATTGGCTGGAAAGGGGGGCAGAGGGCGGTACAAGCACCCCAGACCCAGAGCAGGGAGAACCAGGTTTAAATGAATTAGGAAATGCTTCGCACTCTCCACAAGAACACAACACAGCAGAGATAATCTTGAGTCTGACCCTGCTGGCCTGGATGGCTCCTGGGGTCTCACGGCGTGCCAAGGGGATCCCCCTGGCCTCCTCTGCACCTGGGACGTCCCTGGTGATGGCTCCCGATGAGGCGGGTCCCCGGATCAATGCACATCAGCAAGTTACAATCTCTAAGAACGGCCTGGAGTACCAAGGCATCAAAGGTCCCATGGCCAGTCCTCTCCGCCACGCAGCCCTCACATAACCCAACGCAGAGACGCAGCACAGAATCAGGAGGGGCCTGGGTGTGAATCCCACCCCAACACCGCGAGGCCTCGGCCAAGCCACCCGACCTCACTCACTCAACTACAAAATGGGAATAAGGTCACCTCACAGAGAGGTTAGGAAGATAAACCGCTAAGGACCTTCAAGGACTCAAGAGAAATGTCACGGCATTATGATTATGGTTCTTCTACCTTCTCCTACTGCAAAACCTGCAGAATTCCACAGGAAAATGCACCTTAACTGGTCATGTGAAGGTCCACCAGTAGAGCGAGGAGCGGGGACTTCATGGGCATAGGCAGGTGGAGAACACGAGTCCAACTCAGCACACAGGCCCTGGCTGAAGAGCTGGCCGGGAAGAATAGGGCAAAGGCCATCTCCCAGTCCAGAACTTCAAAGGTCAAAGCTGGTCAGAGCCGACGGACTGACGGGCTGACTGACGGACAGACGGATGGGCCGGCCAGCAGCCGAGGAAGGGAGGGGGCACAGCAGCCAGGACCCACAGGCTTCCCCCACGTGCTCCCAACCCCCACCTGTCACCCTCAACAACACACAGGAAACAAAGAACCACACCAAGTGAACAGTTTTCTGCTTCCTGCTCTTCGTTTTAGAAACTGCTTCATGGAACGCTGAAACTCCGTTTTTGGAAATTCTAAACTAAATAAGCCCCCGGTTCCTTTATTTTTTTTATCTGTGGGACAGAGGCCTTCAAAGCAAGGGCTCCCCAATACCATGAGAGACAGAGACACAAAAATAGAGACTCAGACACAGAGCCTCAGAGACAGAACCTCTGAGACAGACAGAGACAAAGAGACAGAAACAGAGTCAGAGACAAAGAGACAGAGACAGAGACTCAGAGACAGCGCCTCTGAGACAAAGAGAGAGAAACACAGTCAGAGACACAGAGTCAGAGACAAAGAGACACAGAGTCAAAGAGACAGAGACACAGAGTCAGAGACAGAGACAGAGATAGAGACAGAGACAAAGAGTCAGAGACAGAATCAGACAGAGACAAAGAGACAAAGACACACAGAGAC
>NW_020955189.1:2192078-2216356 GCF_900497805.2 Vombatus ursinus | reverse complement strand
AGAGACAAAGAGTCAGAGACAGAGTCAGAGACAGAGACACAGAGTCAGAGACAGAGACAAAGAGACAAAGACACACAGAGACACAGACAGAGACACAGAGCCAGAGGCAAAGAGGATACCCGCACACGTGCGTGAATCGACACAGGGGGAACGTGGATGACCACCACAGCAAACTGAACCAGTGAGGAGGATGGAGCCGCAGCTGCGGGAGGCAATCCCAATAGGAGTGTTACGGAAATGAAGGAGGGAAAGAGTTTCCCAGCAGGAGCTGGTCCACGGTATTAAAAGCCAATGAGGGCAGAGAAGAGGCAAGCCCCCCGAGGATGAGCCGGCAGACAGTGTCAGCAGAGCAGAAAGGACTGAAGGAAGATCACAAGGAGCGATGGGGACAAACGCCACTGGCAGTGAGGGAGAAGAAACGGCAGGAGGCAGCTGCAGCGGCAGCGTCAAGCACAGATAACAGAAGCGTGTGCGTAGCTATCGGCAAAGGGAGAGAGTCCAGAGAAGAAAGGGCTCAGGGTGAGTGCAGGGCCCAAAGTGGGGTCTAGGAACCCATGCCAATGCCAAGGAAAGCCCTGAGGTCAAAGCCACTGGCACGAAGGCCTCGCTTCTTCTGTCGCTCCCTTTTGCTCCTTTGCAATGCCGGCCATCCCTGCCACCCCCGGTGCCCTGCCCGGGCACAGGGCTTGCCCCTGCTCCCAGCCCAGGGTCTCACCTGAAGTTGGCAGGCAGCCACCAGGGTCTCCTGGACATTGTGCAGACTGAGTTCCAGCTCCGAAGTGTAAATGAAATTCAGAATCTGGCACATGGCGTTATAGGAAACGCCGTGGATCAGGACCTCTTCCTGCTCCATCTCCCGCAGTCCTCCGGCAAACATGCCTCTGAAACACGAAGACACAAAGGAAGAGGAGGTGAAGGCCACACGCCCTATACCCGAGGACCCAGACGAGAAGGGGACAAAGGGCCATCTGGAAAGGGGCCCGGAGACCAAATGGCCCAGTCTGGAAATTCCTAAAGGCACCACCAAGATCAGATGGGAAGGGATGGACTTTGGGTGGGCTTGAGTCGACAGAATGTCGCCCAAGGTGACTCGGTGGCCAGGACTGGACTGGACTGTGCGAAGAGGAGGGAGGCCACACGAGCATCTACCCAAAGGTACCACCCTTGGGGCCAGCCTTCGCTCCCCTGAGCCAGGCCAGGCCATGGTTGGCAGAGCCACATTCTGTCACCGGCTTGGGAGGACCTGCTATAGTGGCAGCTCTGCTGACAGATCTGTGGGTGACCTCCACATGGCAAGGACCATGGCTGGCAATGAGCCCCATACAGCCAAGCAGGAGAGCCTGTGGACCCACGCCATACTTTACCGTGCAGACATTTATGGACCCAAGGCGGTCAGGTGGGAGATGCTGTCAGAGCAGAAACAGAATGATTTGGCAACTGACTGGACATGGGGGAGGCAGAGTGAGGAGTCAAGGAGAATGCAGGGTCATGAACCCGGGAGACCGAACCGATAGCCACAGACCATGGGCGTCAAGGGTGACGTCCCGGCTGGCCCACGCACCGGACTGAAGCGAGGCAGGGCAGCACAGAGCCGTCGGCCTCACCCTCTGCTCCAGAGGGGCAGGACGACGGCCTGGGATGCGGCGGCCGACAGTCTTCACTGTCTGACCAAGCTCTAAGCTACCCCCAGCGCCTGCTTCAGCCGCCTCTGTGACCACTGGAACAAACCGTTCTCACCCACCCATTCTACCAGGGAAAGTCTTCACCTGCTTGGGGTAGACACCCCACTAACTCACCACCGGGTGCGAGTCCTGTCAGTTCCCCTTAGCCCAGCTGAACCTGTCTGCCAAGATGGTTTACCGGGGTATGGCCGCTGCATACGCTGAAGCTGCCTGGAGTCACGGTTGGGTGAAAGGTGGACAGCACAGGTGGAAGAGCAGCCCTCCCCCCAGAGGGGCGGGTCCTTGAGCACCCATCCATCCCTGCCCCTAGACACCACCATGGACAGAGTGCTACCAGCTATATAACCCTGGGAGAGGCTGTTTCCTCATCTGTACAAGGGGGGTAAAGGTTGTCATGAAGACAAATGGCTTTCAAAGATACAGTACAGTTTGGAAGACGGGCAGGTTTGAGGGGGAAAGATAACGAGTTCAATTCTGGCTACATTAAGTTTCAGATGCCCCTGGGATAGCTATCCCATCTGAAATGCCTAAGAGGCGACGGGTGCTACAAGAAGAAGTTCGGAGAACTCACTATTTGACAAAAACTGCTGGGAAACTGGAAAAGAGTATGGCAGAATCTAGGCACAGACCAACATCTCACACTATATATGAAGACAAAGTCAAAATGGGTACAGGATTGAGATATAAAGACTGATACTATAAGCAAACTGGGAGAGCAAGGAACAGTTTACCTATCAGATCTATGGAGGACAGAAGAATTCATGACCAAACAGGCAATACAGAACATTATGAAATGCAAAACAGGTAACTTTGATGACGTTAAATTGAAAAGCTTTTGCGCAGACAAAGCCAATGCAACCAAGATTAGAAGAGAAGCAGAAAGCTGGGAAAGAATTTTTACAACCAGTGTCTCTGCTAAAGGCCTTATTTCTAAAATATATAGAAAATTAAGTCAAATTTATAAGAATACAAGTCATTCCACAATTGATAAATGGTAAAGGATATGAACAGGCAGTTTTCAGAGGAAGAAACTAAAGCTCTCTATAGTCATATGAAAAAATGCTCTAAATCACTATTGATTAGAAAAATGCAAATCAAAATAACTCTGAGGTACCACACCACACCTATCAGATTGGCTAACGTGACAAAACAGGAAAATGATAAATGTTGGAGAAGATGTGAGAAAATTGGAACACTAATGCATTGTTGGTGGAGTTGTGAAATGATCCAACCATTCTGGAGAGCAATTTGGAACTATGCCCAAAAGGCTATAAAAATGTGCATGCCCTTTGACCCAGCAATAGCATTTGCAGGGCTGTATCCCAAAGAGATCATACAAATGGGAAAAGGACCCACATGTACAAAAATGTGTATAGCAGCTCTTTCTGTGATGGCTAAGAATTGGAAATTGAGAGGATGCCCATCAATGGGGGAATGGCTGAATAAGCTGTCATATATGAATGTAATGGAATACTATTGTGCTATAAGAAATGATGAGCAGGCAGACTTCAGAAAAACCTGGAAGGACTTATATGAACTGCTGAGTGAAGTGAGCAGAACCAGGAGAACGTTGTACACAATAATGGCCATGTTGTATGATGACTGACTTTGATAGACTTGGTCCTTCTCAGCAATACAAGGATCTAAGACATCTCCAAAGGTCTCGTGACGGAAAATGCCATCCCAGAGAAAGAACCATGGAGACTGAGTGCAGATGGAAGCAGACTATTTGCTCTCCTTTTCCTTTGTTGTTTTGTTTTGATTTTTCTTTCTCATGGTTCCTCTCATTGGTTCTAATTCTTCTTTACATCATGTGAATGTGATGGAGTGTGAAAATATGCTTAATATGAATGTATAAGTAGAGCCTATATCAAATTACACGCTGTCTTGGGGAGGGGGGAAGAGAAGGAAAGGGAGAAAATCTGAAACTCAAAATCTTATGGAAGTGAATGTTGAAAACTAAAAATTAATAAATGAATTGTTTAATAAAAAAAAAAGAAACAGCAGCTGAGGGTAGAGACGGGGCCAGATACGTCGAGCTGATCGTTAAACCCGTGGGAGTTCACCCAAAGAGAGGGTGTAGAGAGAAGTGGGCCTAGGACAGAACCTCAGGGCCCACTCCCATTAGGGAGCATGATCCAGATGACAAGCTAGCAAAGGGGCCTGAGAAGGGTGGTCAGACAAGGGCAATGCCACAAAACCCCAGAAAGCCAAGGCTATCCAAGGAAAGGGGGTCAACAGGAACAGATGCGGCAGGGAGGTCGAGGGTCAGGACTAATGACAAGCGTTCCGAGACAAGCTAAGAGAGATGACCAATGAATCTTAGAGAGCAGCCTCAGCATGCGGGAGTGAGAGGGGAGGGAGTGCAAGCGCCGCAGCTGAAATAGCGCGGTCGAGGGAAGAGGTGTGGAGCGGCCGGTGAGGTCGAGTCCGAGGTTTGTAAAGATGGGGTCCACTGGGGCACGTTTGAAGGCAGTAAGGAAAGAACAGCAGACAGAGAGAAGAGGAATCAGAGAGGAGTCCATCTGCCGGAGAAGGCGCAAGAAAGGGGAGCAGATGCGCATGTAGAAGGACCGGCCTGGGCGGGCGAGAAAGAAGAGAGCAGGGATGGTGGCAAGAAGTTTTGAGACAGATCAAAGGTTATGAACGGGCAGTTTTCAGAGAAAGAAAACAAAGCTATCAACTGCCACATGAGAAAATGTTCTAAATCACTAATAAATTTGTGGTTCAGTTATTTCAGTCATGCCCCACTCTTCAGGACCCCATTTGGGGTTTTCTAGGCAAAGACACTGGAGTGGTTTGCCATTTCCTTCTCCAGCTTATCTGACAGATGAGGAAACTGAGGCAAACAGGGCCACACAGCTGGTCAGTGTCAGGGGCCAGATTTGAACTCAGGAAGAGGAGTCTTCCTGACTCCAGGCCTGGAGCTCTGTGTACTATGGCACCCCCTAGCCACTCCAGTAACAATTAGAGAATTGTAAATTAAAATCACTCTGAGGTACAACCTCACAGCCATCACAAATGCTGGAGGGGATGTGAGAAAACAGGCACATTAATGCACAGTCCTGAACTAGTCCAACCATTCCAGAAAGCCATGCGGGACATCGGGCACAAGGCCATTAGAGCCTTCGATCCAGTGAGACTGCTACCAGGTCTATACCCCAAAAAGATCAAGAAAGAGTAAACACAGGCACGTGTACAAATATTGTTAGCAGCTCTTTTTGTGGTGGCAATGAATTGGAGGCTGAGAGGATGCCCATCGACTGGGGAATGGCTGGACAAGATGGAATACTACTGCGCTGTAAGAAATGATGAGCAGGAGGGGCAGCTAGGTGGCACAGTGGCTAGAGCACTGGCCCTGGAGTCAGGAGGACCTGAGTTCAAATCAGGCCTCAGACCAGACACTTGACACTTATTAGCTGTGTGACCCTGGGCAAGTGACTTAATCCCAATGGCCTTTAAAAAAAAAAGAAAGAAAGAAAGAAAAAAAAAAGAAATGATGAGCAGGATGGTTTCAGAAAAACCTGGGAAGATTTGTATGAACTGATCCAGATGGCATCGAGCAGAACCAGGAGTACACTGTACATAGCAACAGCAACACTGTAATACTGGTGAATGTGAAAGACTTGGGAACACTGCCCCACACAATGACCCATTCCAATTCCACAGGACTTGTGATGAGAGATGCTACCCTCTACCAGAGAAAGAGCTGACAGCCTCATGGTGCAGAGGAAAGCTTGCTTGCTTTTTCTTGCCTTTTTTTGAAGCTAGGGGCTAATGCAGAAATGTGCTTTGCAGATTATGACACTTGTTATGAGTTTCCGGTTTTGTGGGGTTTTGTTTTTGTTTTGTTTTGTTTTGTTTTTGCCTTTTCGTGGTGTGAGGGAGGGAGAAAGGGGAGGGAATTTGGAACTAAGAAAAATTTTAAAGTGTTTTTAAGAAAAAAGAAACAATTTTGAGATAAAGGCATTGGGAAAAGAGGGAGCTAATAGCAAATGGACTCAATTGTCTCAGTAAGGAGTCAAGGTCTTCAACTGAGGGGAAGAATGTGGGGCTCTGTAGGGAAGAGAAAGCTTGGAATCGTGTCTGTGGGGAGTGTGACAGGGCCCCACTGAGGCTGGCTAACATGAATCTGTAGTGTACCCCATCAGCATGGCTCCTGAATAAGAGCAGAGGAAGAGGAAGAGGAAGGCAGAGGGATGCAGCAATGAAGCCAAAAGGCAAGGTCCTGGAGAGCACAGGACATAGTGGAATGGAAATGGCCAACATCAGGATTGAGACTGAAGAGACAGGAAAGCGAAGTCAGAGCAAGGCTAAGAAAGCACAGACAGACAGAGCAATGGGAAGTGGGATGGGGGCAAAGTCAAAGGAGGTCACGGGCACCAGGGAGGCCAAAGAACCGAGAGGTTCAGGAGCTCCAGAGTGCATCTATGGGAACCATAAAGTCTCCCAGCACAAAGGTGGTTGTGGAAGAAAGGAAGATAGTGGGACAGGAGCTGAGTTCCTTGAGAAAGGAGAGAGAATGCCCTGGGAATCAGTATACTACAACCTCCATCATTTGGATTGGGTAGAAAATGTGGACTGGGTGGGCTTCAAGGATAATTGAAGTGACAGGGGAATGAGTATTCCCTGAGAGGTAGGTAGTGAGCTACTAGTCACTGCAGGTACTCAACAGAGGTCAGACAATCCCTTGTAAGGGGGGATGCCACATAGAGGACTCCTACTCCAGGACATCTAAGGTCCCTGGCACCTCTGGAATGGGCACAAGTTACCAAGAGACAGAGCAAGCATGAGTTACATGGATTGCTGCACTGGGGAGAGGCTGCACTAGATGCCCCACCCCACATACTCTTCCCAAAGTCTGGCTGTTCCAAGCATAAAAGAAAAAAAGAAAGAAAGAAAAACGAGGTCATTGCATCAAACTCACCGGAAGTAGTCACAGGACGCGGCCAGAAGGATGCGATGGGCTTCTATTTGTTTGCCTTCCACCACCAAGACAACATCAAAGAGGATCCCGCTGTCTCGAAGAGCCAACAGCCCGCTGAGCAGGGACTGGGAATGCTGCGCGCTTCGGTAGGTGTTGCTGTTGCAGGGCTGAGCCACAGGCTCGGGGGCCACCTGGCCCAGCTGAGGGGGCTCCTGGTCTTCTGCCATCCCGAGCAGGGTGGCGCCAGCCAGCTAGGAGGGCACAGAACAGAATGGGTGAGCGCCAGAGCAGAGGCTTCCCAGGCCACCCGTCTGATCTCCCGATAGCGTTCATGCCAGGTGGTCCTGGAGCCCTGTCTGAGCATCTCTATTCGGGGCAGCCTGCTCCCCTTTGGAACAGCTCCCATCTCGGGCTCCCTCCCTTTTCTGGTCCCTGTAGCCCTTGGCTTTCAGTAACCCTTCCTATACTGCACCCCATTCAATAGGACAGGAAAGAAAGTCTAGCATTTAGCACACCTATACACCTAAGACATAAAATAAAGAGATTCATCTCAGGGAGAGGACACCACTTTTCTAATTTTCACTGATAAACCAATCAACAAGCATTTATTTAGCTTTTACAATATGGTAAGCCCTGGGAACACAAAGAAAAAGCAACAACAAAAAAAAAACCCTTTCAAATGATGAATAGGTAGACTTCAGAAAAACCTGGAAAGACTTGTATGGTCTGATGCTGAGTGAAGTGAGCAGAACCAGGAGAACATTGTCCACAGAAACAGCCACATTGTGCGATTAGACTTAGCCCTTCTAAGAGCTCTCCAAAGACCTCATGATGGAAAATGCTGTCCACATCCAAAGAAAGAACTATGGAGTCTGAATGCAGATTGGAGCACACTATTCGCTATTTTTTTTTCTTCTGTTTTGTTTCCTCTTTCTTGTGCTTCCTCCTCTTGGTTCTAATTCTTACTTACAACATCACTAATATGAAAATACGCTTAATAGGAAGGTATATGTATAGCTTATATCAGATCGCACACCATCTTGGGAAGGAAGGTGGGGAGGAAGGGGGAGAAAAATTTAAAACTCAAAAGCTTATGGAAGTCATTATTGATAAAGCAAAATAAATTAACAAAAAAAGAAAGAAAAAAAGCCCTTTGCCCTCAAGCAACGACATTCTAATGGGGCAAACAACATCTGTGGGAAAAGATTCAAGTGAAAGTCACAAAGACTGGATGCAAAGGAAAGCCCAACCAGCTGGAGAGAGCAGGGAAGGCTGCCTGCCCAAGGTGGTGGCTGGGCAGGCTCTTGACGAGAACCAGAGATTCTCAGAGATGGAAGTAAGCAAGATGAAGCACCCAAGCACAGGGGAGAGGCAGTATGAAGCCAAAGAGGCGGGAGTATCAGACTAGAGGGGCAGCACCCACGGTGTAGGAGGGCAGAACCAGAGAGCTGTGGATGGGAGGCAGGAGTCAAAAGCCTAGAAAGGGAAGAAGGATCCAGGCTGCAAAAAGGTTTAAATGCCAAAGGAGAGGGTAGACGTGATCCTAGAGGTAAAGGGGTGGGGGGAGAGAGAGAGAGGGAGAAGAGAGGGAGAGAAGCAGAGACAGAGAGGAGAAAGAAGAAAGGGAGATGGAGGGAGGGAGGGAGAGAAAGAATATGTGGTGAAGGGGTTGGAAGGGGTTGACATGACAATCCCCTTAAAAATACATTTTAGAATTTTACAAGGAACTGAAGTCAAGTTCACTGGCTTAAAATGTGCCAACACTATTCTTTTTCCTTGTTTGAAAACCAGGCCACTGGTTCACCCTCCTCCAATCCTGCCTTGTTTTTCCTATCCCACCTCAGTCCCCTCTCTCACCCAGGCTGGAAGCTCACGGGCTATTCCGAGGCACTACGCTATCAGTTCTAGGCCAGGTCGCCTGTCCTTGGGCATCCTGGTGGCCCCTGCTCCCAAGGGCAAGGGCTCACCCATTAAAGCCAAGGCCAGGAGGCGGATCCAAGACGGCGGAGAGAAAGCAGTGACTTGCTAGAGCTCTCCCCCAAACCCTTCCAAATACCTATAAAAAATGGCTCTAAACAAATTCTAAAGCAGCAGAACCCACAAAAAAACAGAGTAAAACAAATTTCCAGCCCAAGACAGCCTGGATGGTTGATCAGAAAGGTATATAGTGCCTGCCAGGGAGAGGAGCGCAGTTCGCCTCAGCAACCCTGGAGCAGGCCTCAGAGGACTGAATTGCAGGCAGCTGTGGCGGTTTCCAGACTTCTCAACCCATGAATGCCAAAGACAACTTAGAAGGTCAGTGGGAAAAGTCTATTACTGTGGTAAGAGAAGAAGTTAGGTCTCAGCCACAAGTCCTGAGTGTGGGCCACAGCTGCCTCCTGAGCTTCCGGCCCACAGACTGAGGGGGAGTCGAGTGGCTGATCAGAGGGGGATTGCAAGGATCTCTTTGCCAGTGCTGAGTCAGGAATCTCTTGCTTTTGCCCATGCTTGGATCTGGGTCACAGCTCTGAGGGGCGGTCCTGGGGCTAGGAGGAGCGCTGGTGTGGTGAAGCTTGTTGTGGCTGTGGAGAGGAAACACCTCGCCCCTTACCATAGCACCTTGAAAGAACTGACACTTTTCAGGTCCCTAGAAGTACCTCTGAAAACAGCTGTACAAACCCCCGAAGCTTGGGACAGCACATTCTCCACATTGGAAGCAGACTCTTACCTTTAACAAAGAGTTTAAAACTCAAGTAATTGGTTGGGATCATGAGCAAGCAGCGCAAAAAGAGTCAGACTATATTATCTTACTTTGGTGACAAAGAAGATCAAAACATACAACCAGAAGAAGAAAACAGAGTCAAAGCTCCTACATCCAAAACTTCCAAGAAAAATATGAATCAGTCCCAGGCCTTGGAAGAGCTCAAAAGGGATTTTGAGAAGCAAGTAAGAGAAGTAGGGGAAAAACTGGAAAGAGAAATGAGAGTGATGCAAGAAAATCATGAAAAGCAAGTTAACAGCTTGCTAAAGGAGACCCAAAAAAATACTGAAGAAAATAACACCTTAAAAAATAGCCTAACCCAAATGGCAAAAGAGGTCCAAAAAGCCAATGAGGAGAAGAATGCCCTAAAAAGCAAAATTGGTCAAATGGAAAAGGAAGTCCAAAAGCTTACTGAAGAAAATACTTCCTTAAAAATTAGAATAGAGCAATTGGAAGCTAGTGACTTTATGAGAAATCAAGACACTGTAAAACAAAACCAAAAGAATGGAAAATTAGAAAACAACGTGAAATATCTCATTTGAAAAACAACGGACCTGGAAAATAGATCCAGGAGAGAGAATTTAAAAATTATTGGACTATCTGAAAGCCATGATCAAAAAAAGAGCCTAGACGTCATCTTTCAAGAAATGATCAAGGAAAATTGCCCTGATATTTTAGAACCAGAGGGCAAAATAGAAATTGAAAGAATCCATCGACCATCGCCTGAAAGAGATCCCCAAAGCAAAACTCCTAGAAATACTGTAGCCAAATTCCAGAGTACCCAGGTCAAGAAGAAAATATTACAAACAGCTAGAAAGAAACAATTCAAGTATTGTGGAAACACAATCAGAATAATACAAAATTTAGCAGCTTCTACATTAAGGGACCACAGGGCATGGAATATAATATTCCGGAGGGCAAAGGAGATAGGATTACAACCAAGAATCACCTACCCAGCAAAACTGAGTATAATTCTTCAGGGGAAAAAATGATCATTCAGTGAAATAGAGGACTTTCAAGCATTCTTGATGAAAAGACCAGAGTGGAATAGAAAATTTTGACTTTCCAATACAAGACTCAAGTGGAACATGAAGAGGTAAACGGGAAAGAAAAATCATAAGAGCCTTATTAAGGTTGAACTGTTTACATTCCTTCATGGAAAGATGATATTTGTAACTCATGAGACCTTTTTCAGTATTAGGGCAGTTGGAGGGGAAAAAATTATATGTATGTATATATAGATATAGATAGATAGAGGGCACAGGGTGAGTTGAAGATGAAGGGGTCATATCTGGCGAATAAAATTAAGGGGTGAGAGAGGATTATACTAGGAGAAGGAGAAAGGGAAAGGTAGAACGGGGTAAATTATCTCACAAAAAAACAGAAAAGAAAAGGCTCTTACAGTAGAGGGGAAATGGGGGAAGGTGAGAGGGAATGAGTGAATCTTGTTCTTATAGGATTTGACTTAAGGAGGGAATAACATACACACTCAATTGGGTATGGAAATCTGTCTTACCCTAAAGGAAAATAGGAGGGGAAGGGGACGAGAGAGTAGGGGGATGATAGAGAGGAGGGCAGATTGGGAAAGGGAGTAATCAGAAGCAAATACTTCTGAGGAGGGACAGGGTCAAAAGAAAGAATAGAATAAATGGGGGGGCGGGATAGGATTAAGGGAAATAGAGTTAGTTTTGCACAGCATGTCTACTATGGAAGTGTTTTGCATAACTGCACATGTATAGTCTATATTGAGTTGCTTGCCTTTTCAATGAGGGTGGGTGGGGAGGGAGGAAGGGAGAAAATTTGGAACCCTAAGTTTTAAAAACATATGTTTTAAAAAAAAATGTTTTCACATGCAACTGGGAAATAAGAAATATAGGAAATGGGGTACAGAAATCTATCCTGCCCTATGGGAAAATAGAAGGGGAAAAGGAGGAGAGATAGCAGGGAAAGCAGATTAGGGAAAGGGGTATTCAGAATGTATGCCATCTTGGGGTGGGGGGAGGGGTGAGATGGGGTGAAAATTTGGAACTCAAAATCATGTGGAAGTAAATATTGAAAACTAAAAATTAAAAAAAAAAAAAAGCCAAGGCCAGTGCTTAGCCCACCAAGTTCAGAATACCCAAACTCAAGCTCCACCAGCCTCAGCCTTGCCTCCAGCAGCAGAGACTACAGGCACAAAGCCAGTTATCTCGGATCAAAAATCACTAACGTGTTACAGCAGTTTGGGGTTTTTGTGGAGGGATGTAAAAAAAAATGCTTGTTAACAGAAAGAAATTAATTTCAAAAAATCCTTGCCCACATGGGTCAAGACTCCCATGCCCCGGCTTTGCAGCAGAAGCGCACCTGGTCTGGGGTGGGGAGACAGACATGGGTGGCAAGTTCTCTATGTCCTTCTCAGGCCTACCTACCAACTCCCCCTTAGAGTCTGTGGGAAACTAGCTTTCCTCTGAAGTTTTGAAAATCTGCTCTCCCTCAATCTAATCTTTCCCTCTTCCTTCTCCCCTCCTACTCACCAGCCTCCTTGGTCTGGCTCACCATGCCCTCCTGGAGCTAACGCAATCTGTGCCTAAAAATACCAACTTGTTACTTTTCCCCAAGCCCTTCCATCCAAGTCTCCTGATCACCTACCAAGTGAAGACAAGCCCTTAGAACAGTGCCTGGCACACAGTCGGTATCCTATAAATATTGCTTCCCTTCCTTTCCCTGCCTAGACTACTGACTTTTCAGGGTTGTCATAGAGATCCAATTCTCAATGGGGGTAACTGTTTTGTAAGCCCTAAAGTACTGTACCAAAACAAGCTTTTATTACTGGGTCAGTTCTTCTGCCTCCAGAGCTCAGGTGGCAGCCCTCTTACTCACTCTCTGCAGGGGGCACACAGGCAAGCGTGTGCCCCCGTCAGCTCTGAGAGGCAGGTGAGCTTCTGGGCCTGCAGGAGGGACTCTAAACTGGACAAGAAAAGGTCACCACCATCCCAAAGCCAGGCTTCCAGTTACGGGTGAGTCAGAGGGCAGAAAAGCTCCAGATGAGCTCTGCTGCCACCAGGCTCCAAATGGCGCCTAATTGTTGTGCCGTACTGAGGCATGGAAAGTCAGAACATTCAAGACTGAGGGCTGGGAGCCTTCATGTTACAGAGAAGGAATGAAAGGCCTAATGTGGTTCAGGGACTAGCTCCACGTCACTGAGGCAGTAAGTGGCAGGGTGTCCATTCAGAGCCAATCCACACTTCTTGCTCCAGACCGTGATGTCACCAAGTTACACAGCCCAGGATGGGGCATCTATATTAGCTGCTTCTAGGGTCTCTGCAGTAGAGACATAGGTATCGTCTTTCTGTTGCTTAGTGTGTAATCAAAGAATATAAACCATTTTAATAGCAATTTAAGTACAGGCAACCTAGCCTAAGAGACAGATTTGGCCTCAGAGTCCAAAAGACATAGATTCTAGTCTTGCTTCTGACACAGCCTGGCTGTGTGACCCTAAGCAAGGGACACTCATGCATTGTTGGTAGAGCTGCGAACTGGTCCAACCATTCTAGAAAACAATTTGGAACTATTCCCAAAGGGAATACTGTACATACCCTTTGATCCAGCAATACCACTACCAAGTCTGTATCCCAAAGAGATTAAAAAAAAAAAAGACCTATTTGTACAAAAACATTTTTAGTAGCTCCATTCATACTGGCAAAGAATTGGAAATTGATGTGCTCTAAGAAATGACAAGCAGGATGGTTTCAGAAAAACCTGGGAAGACTTGTATAAGCTGATACAAAGTGAGGTGAGCAGAACCAGGAGAACACTGTATGTGGTAACAGCAATATTGTGTGAAGACCCACTGTAAAGAACTTAGCTACTTTGATCAATACAATGATCCAAGACAATTCCAAAGAACTTGTGCTATTATCACCTCCAGAAAGAGAACTGATGAAGTCTGAATGAAGATGGAAACAGAATTTTTTCACTTTATTTTTCTTGTTTTGGGGGTTTGGTTTTTTGTTTTTTGTTTTTGTTTTTGTTTTTTTGCAACATGGCTAACACGGAAATGTTTTGCATGATTTCACATGTATAACCACTATCACATTTCTTGTCTTCACAATGGGTGGGAGGGGGAAAGGAGGTAGAGAATTCAGAATGCAAAAAAAAAAAAATGTTTAAATGAATCTTAAAAATGCGTATTTTTTTTAAAGTTCTCTATTTGAATGAAATTACAGGTTCAAGTCCAGATTTTTTTTTAATTATCTTGAAATAATTTGGAAGACACATGATTGAAAAATCACTTCCATAATCCCCTCAAAAGTCAGAGATGAGTAAGTACACAACATCTGCTATTACAACTCCAACACGGGGCTGGTCTCTATATCTCAGTCCATCCTCTCTCCCATCTCACAGGGACAGGTATTCCTTCTCCTCCTTCTCCTTACAAAGACTGGCCTCCTTCACCATGCTCGTGGTGCCCCTCTCCCTTCTCCAGGATTCCCTCCTCCAACAATTACTCTCACTTCCTTCCTTTCTTTTTTTTATTAATTTATTTTAAACAAATACAAAATTTTAAATACACAATAAGAAAAAAACTTTATAAACTTAAATATTAAAACAAATACAAAATAAGAAAAAAAAACATTGCCATGTACACAGCAGAACGTAAGAGGATTCAAAATATACAGCAATACATTTCCACTTCAAGAAAGCCTATATAATAAATACTACACATTGTGTTGGGAGCTGTCCATCTTTTCTTTGCTTCCCTATAAGCTTTCTTTTGTTCTCTGCTGTGCACTTTTTACTTTGTTCTTTTCTTCCCCCTTTCCTCCCCACCCACCTTCCCCAAGAAGGTACAATTAAGCACAGAGATATATATGTGTGTGCATGTGTGTATGTATATGTGTGTGTATATACATATACACATATATATAAGCACACACATATACATACACACATACACACAAAGATACATATATGCATATACATACACTTACATACACATACATAAACCCATATATCTATAATCACACTCATATACAGACATCCATATTCATATGCATCTCTATAAGACCGTACTATACTTATTTGTCCCCTGTTTCTCTGAGGGTGGATACTGTCTTCCTTCATAAGTCTGAGTTTTCCATATTTTTCTAAGTCCACCAACTCATCATTTCCTAAACCACAACAATATTCCAACCTTATACTGTCTAGTTATTTTAACTAATCTAAAACAATATTGATTAATATGGCTGGCATATAGTGTAGTTTACCTATTTTTCTCTTATGATTAAATCTATTTTAGTTTTAACTTTGTCTGAGATCATGATTACTACCTCTGCTTTTCTTTCCTTAATAAATCCTACTCCTGATCTTTATTTTATGTTTGTATCTCTTATTTCCTAACCCTCCTGACTCTTCTACTTTTACTTCTACCTGCTACCTTGCCCTCCTATTACTTAACCTACTCTCTCTTCAAGGATCCCTCCCTTGTCCTCCCATTCCCACTGATCTAAACAACTTTCTATATTACCCCCCCTTCTCTTATTCCCTCCCCTCCCCTCTCAAAATCCCTCCCTTATCCTCTCCCCTTCCATATCCCCTTAGCCTTTTATTTCTTTCCAAATTTAGAAGACTTTTTCACTCTTCTGGATATCCCTCTTAAACCCATTCCTGATGAAAAGTGGGGTTCCAGAACTATCAGGCCTCTCCCCCATCTAATTCTTCTGTGTCAGTTCTTCCTCTCACATCTCATTTGTGTAAAATAATTACTCTTTTTACCCATTCCTAAATGGTTTTACTTTTTGATACCATACCCTACTCAGGACTACCCCAATCTTTATTACAAACTACCCAATTACTAATAACAATCTTAAGACATACGTTTGACATTTCCTCATATAAAAATTAAACTGTCTGTCCTTACTGAATCTCTTGGAATTGGCCTTTGATACGTACCTTATATTTCTCTTGGATCTTCTATGTCAAATCTATTAAGTTCAGGTTGGTCGGTTGTTTGTTTTTTAACAAAATCCTGAAAGTCTAACAATTCATTAAATGTCCATCTTTTTCATTCAGGATTATGCTTAACTTTGTTGGACGTGATATTTTCAGCTACAACCCTAATTCTTTTGCTCTTCAATATACAGTGTTCCAAGACCTGCGATCTTTTATTGTTGCCACTGCTAGGTCTTGTGTGATTCTAATTGTGGCCCTGCCATACTTAAATTGGTTTTTTCTTGTTGCTCACAGTATTTTATCCTTGAACTGCGGGTTTCAGAATTTGACTATGATATTCCGATTGGTTTTCCTCACAGAATCTCTTTTAGGTGGTGATTGGTGAATTTTTTCTGTTTCTCCTTTTCCCTCTTGTTCTAACACTTCAGGACAATTTTCTTTAATTATTTCTTGTATTATTGTAACAAGATTCTTTTTTTTTGATCGTGGCTTTTAGGTAGTCCAATTCTTATGTTTTCTCTTCTTGAGCTGTTCTCCAGATTAGTTGTTTTTCTTAAAAGATGGTTCACATTCTCTTCTATTTTTTCATCCTTTATATTTTGTTTTACTATTTCTTGGTCTCTTATAACTTTGCTGGCTTCCCCTTGACCAATTCCAATTTTCAAGGAGTCATTTTCTTCCTTAAGATTCTGGATCTCCTTTTCTAATTGGTTGACTTTCTTCTCATAATTTTCTTGCTTGTCCCGGATTGTCTTATTTTCTTCTTTTATTTTTCTTCAATCTCTCTCATTTGATTTTTAAGTTCTTTTAAAGGTTTCTATGAATTCTCTTAGGGCAGGTGACCATTTGATGTTATTCTTTGGGGTAGGAGAGGCTTTTTTTGCTTCAGTCTCCTCCTCTGAAGATGAACTGCCATCTTTTCTATTCCCATAGTAACTTTCTAGGGTTGGATTCTTTCTCCTTTGCCTGCTCATTATTTTTTATTTGCAGCAGTTTATTTTCTGTAATCACCTCTAGTTCTGGGGGATGGGGCTGGCCTCATGTCTTCCTTCAGTTCTCCCCTCTAGCTTGAAACAGAAACCAAGAACTCTGCCCTCCTGTAAGTGTCCACACCCAGAAGGTCCCTCCCCCACTGCCTCTGCACTGGCCCGAGTGGGCTGCTTCCTTCTTTCAGGGCTGCACCTTGGCAGCACAGCTGGGTCTGGCCTTCCCTGTCAGCAGAGGTTCCCTTAATCCTCCCAGGCTCAGAGCCAGGTGAGAGTTCCTGTGGCTGGGGCTGAGGCCACCTCCCAGCCCAGCAGGCCCCAGGGCCTACAGATGTTTACACTTCACTGAGCCCAAACCTGGTCCTGGGATTTTGGTTCTGACATTTTTTTCTTTGGATCTTCTAGGATTGTCCCAGGAGTCCCCAGCTCTTGTTTATTTTTGCCACTCTATGGTCACCCTAAGGTGCTATTTTATCTTGTTTGTGGAGGAAATCTGGAGAGCCTGGAATTTTCTGACCTACTCTACCATCTTCCCGGAATCCTCCTCTCCTGCTTTCTTTCCCTCACAGCCTGGACGACTGGCTCCTTCTACTCTACATAGAAAACGTGCTCAGGGCTCCTCTAGCTTAACCCCCCACAATACCCTTCTTCTAGCTGCTGTCTTCACTCCATTCCAAAGCAGGCCCAACGTATCTTCCTCCTTTCCTCAGCCAGCTCCGCAAAGGGCTCTAATTACTCCCCCCTCATTCTCACCATCCCAGGTCCCCCCCTAACATGCCACCGTTCAACTCAAGCTGCTTTCAAGGGTTCCCACCACATCACCCCCTGACCTTTTCTCAGTCTGGGTGCCCTTGGATCCCTCTGAAGCATTGGGCCTCATTTACCACAAACTCTCTCAACCGGCACCTTCCACGATGCCACTGCACTGACTTCTCTTCCTTCCTCTCCCTCCTCTCTAAACAGCTCCTAGCACTCGGCATGACTTCACCCATTCCTGCCATTTCAATGGTCACCCTCCACACACTCACTGGCAGCAGCTGCAACTAGGACTGTCCCTCCAGGCTGGGCCTGCCTGACATTCTCACCCAGATCCCCAGTTAGTGCCTCAGAAAACCCAGGAGACAAAAATCAAGCTCACCTCTGCCCCTAAACCAATTTTTCTGAATTCGGACAGGCCCCCCAGTCTCGGACTCTCCAGATACCCAAATCTAATTAATCAACTCCTATAGCCTCAAAGCTTCCTCACCCATTACCCCGTTGCCAGCCTCTCTCTGTTCTGCAAAGGTTGCCAGATTAATCTAGCAAAAGCAAAACTCCGACCAGGTCACACTTCTACCAAAACAAATCTTTGCTGGCTGACACAGGTCACGAACCGAACTGCTTCACTTGGAATTCAAGGTCCTCTGGGAACTGCCTCCACCTCACTTTCCAACTTCTCTGCGCCAGCCTGACCACACCTGGATCGTGCTTTCTCCCCTCTTCTCTGAGTCTTCCGCCCTGAGATGCCCTGCAAGGCTCAGGGAGCTACAGCCCTTTCACAAAGCTTTCTCCTCCAACTCCAGCCCTCCATGTCCTCGACTTCCTTCCAGCGACTCCAGTCTACCACCACTCTTATCATTTAGTACTTTCTAAGTGCAGCCTCGTGACATCTGAACTGTTTATTTTTATTGAACTTAATGTGTGTTTACCTTGTCTGTTCAAATAGAGCATAAGCTCCCTGAAGGCAAGATTTATATCTTATACTTCCTTGTAATCCTCACTGTATCTAACAGGCTTATATAACTGATAAACATGCAATAAAAATTTGATTTCTGCCCCCTAACCCAGAAAAAAGCTTCCTGGCCTCTGTTCTGCTGCAGTCTTTCCTTGTTCCTGGAATCACCATCTCACCCCACCTCATAATGTCCTGCCCTTATTTCACAGCCCAGATAAAATGCCACCTCCTCCCCCACCCACAGGATCTTTCTTTCCCCTATACTCCTCTGGCCCATCACTCAACAAACACTGATTAAGGGCCTACCAGCTGGTAGGCATTGTGCTATGTACTGGGAGTACAAAGACACACACACACACACACACACACACACACACACACACACACACACATATTCTCTGCTGACCTACAGCAGATCTCTAATCTCAAATGCCATTCATGGGGAGATCTGAAAACAGACATCTCACATACAGACATCCCCAACTCCACACATCCAAAGGAGAACTCATCATCTCCCCCAATAAACTCTCCCCTCATCCCAATTTCCCCACCATCCTTCCAGTCACTGAGGCTTACAACCAACCTCACGTGAGCCTCAACCTCTCACTCTCACTCAGCCCACACATCCAATCCACTGCAAAATCTTGGCATTCCTACCTCCACCAGGCCCAACACCTCTCACCTGGACTGCTGCTCTTCCTGCTCTGAGTCATGCTCCACATCACACCACTGCTCAATGAGGTCCGGTGTCTTCCTATGACCGCCAGGACCAAAACCAAAGTCCTCAGTTTGGCATTTAAAATGTGTCCTCCTTCCGAAAAACCGGGAAAGACTTGTATGGACTGATGCAGAGTGAAGTGAGCAGAACCAGAATGGTGTACACAGAAACAGCCACACTGTGCGATGATGAACTTTGATAGACTTGGCCCCTCTCAGCAATGCAAGGACCGAAGACATCTCCAAAAGTCTCATGATGGAAAATGCTATCCACATCCAGAGAAAGAACTGTGGAGTCTGAATGCAGATCAAGGCACACTATTTGCTATTTTTTTTTCCTTCTGTTTTGTTTTGTTTCTTCTTTCTTGTGGTTCCTCCTATTGGTTCTAATTCTTCCTTACAACATGACTAATGTGAACATACATTTAATAGGAATGTATATGTATAGCCTATATCAGATTGTATGCTGTCTTGGGGAGGTAGGTGGGGAGGGAGGTGGAGAAAAATTTTAAACTCAAAAGCTTATGAAAGTGAATGAAAACAAAAAATAAATTAATAAAATAAAGTTTTAAAAAATTTTTCCTAGTTTGGCCCCCTCCCAGCTTTCCAGCCTTCTTCCACCTGACTCTATACCAGCTCCTCTGACTCCCAAGTGCAGGCATTTTTACTGGCTGACCCCCATGCCTGAAACACTCTCCTTCCTCCCTTCCAACTCCTAGTTATCCTGGCTCCCTTTAAGAGGCAGCTCAAACCCCACTTACTGCCAGGAGACCTTTCCAGGTCTCTTTTAAGCAAACTCCCCCTCCCTCTGTATAGATTTTCTATGTACCGAGTTGTTTTTTAATTAAATTTTATTTAAGAGCCATCTCCCCTCCCCCTCAACAAGAAGGCAGTTGCAAGCAAGCATAGTCAAGCAAAACAAATTCCCAATTGGCCATGCCCCAAAAAGTACACCTCAATCTGCACTGAGTCCATCACCTCTCAATAGGACAGAAGCAGAAGGAGATGATCAACTGTGAATGACTTAGCTCTTCTCAGCAATACAATAATCTAAGACGATTCCAAAAGAAGTCATGATGAAAAATATTATCCACCTCCAGAAAAAGAACTGATGGAGTCTGAATGCAGATTGAAGCACACTATTTTTCACTTTATTTTTTTAATTTGGATCTCTTGCCTTCTTTCACAACATGACTAATGTGGAAATATGTTTTGCATGATGGCATGGGGGGACGACGGGAATTTGGAACTCAAAGTTTTCTTTTTTTAAATAAATGTTAAAAATTGTCTTTACATGTAATTGGGGGGGAAAACAAAAATATTATTTACAGAAAATAAATAAAGCAGCTGGATAAAAAACAGAATGCAGGCATCCAGTTTGAAGACGGGTCCTTTGGCATTATAGTTGGTCACTGTGTGGAGCAGAGTTCCTAAGACTTTCAAAGTTGTCTGTCTTGACAACACTGTTGCTATTGTAGAAACTGTTCTCCTGGTTCTGCTCGCTTCATTTAGCATCCGTTCATGCAGGTCTTCCTAGGTTTCTCTGAAATCTTCCCTCTCTTCAGCACTTCTTACAACGCCCAGCATACATCCCTAGGTATTTCCTTGCTGTTTTCCTTAGAAGAGGCAGAGATGGTTTTTTGCTTTGCCTCAGTGTCCCCAGCATTCAGTACAGTGCCTGGCACATGGTAAATGCCTGCTGACTTAACATTCTGAGGGGTCAGGGTACAGCACGTAGACATGTAAGTAAATACACTGGAGGGAGGGCCACTTACCACACGCCATCTTATCCTGTAACTATTCCCCTTCTCCGCCCCCCACCCCCACCCCACACACCACTAGGACATTTACTGGTTCTCCCAGTACCTTTATAAAGCTACTTGGTCATCTAGATGACATTAACAGCCCAAGCGCTTATCTCGAGGAGGCTGAGGGCAAGGACATATGCCTAACCCTTTAAGACTTCAGCTTTCTATACATTCTCCAGTTGGATGCTTCAACACCAAATTGAAGTGTTAGGATCTGAGTTTCAGAAACTAGGAAACTCAGACCTAGGCAAGGCAAGGTGCTTGCCCATGGTCCCACAGTGAGGACAAACCAGAGACCCACACTGGCCCCAGCTGCGCCACGCAGACACCACCACAAGCATTCTACACGCCTCTTTCTAGACAAGGCCTCAGCCTTGTCTTTGCACAAGACTGGGGCAAAGCAAACGGTTGTTGAGGGGATGACTTGAAAGAAATGGAGGAACATCTGGAGATGATGCAGCTAGGTGCTTACTAGAGAGAACAGATGGGTGGCTGAGTTCAGACCCCATGACTCCCCCACCCGATAGGGGCTTTTGATCGGGCAGGGAGCATTCAGATCCATCTTCCTAGATTCCGTCTCATGCCCTACCCCCACTTCCAACCCTAGCTCAAAGAAGAGAAACAACCAGATGAACCATCTAAAAGCCTGGCTCCTTGACCACTCCTCTCCTGGAGGAAGGGTCTGCCTTGCTTGTATTTCATGTGCCCCCAGTCCTTGGCACAGAGACCGGGCGACAGTAAGCACTTAGATGCTTTTTCATTCATAACAGCTAAAGTTCCTCTTAAAATACCCACTCATTCCCTTATTGCTAACTCACGAAAAGTGGTGGCATTGGTTCTAATTTCTCTATTTCTGTGGCTTCTCTTGAGATAACAAGTGAGAAGGGTAGGTTAGGAGAGCCCAAGTTTCTTCTGCCCCCTCCACGTTCTCCTCTGCCTGAAAAAGCTTCTAACCCACGGAGCCACCCAGACCAGGGACCCTTCTTTCCTTCTCTAGAAGGCTCTGAAGATGGCATCGTATCGTGGAAAGTGAAATGCACGTGGAGCAGCTTCCCAGGACAAGGGCTTTTAATGAAGGGCCCCAGGCGGTCTCGTTCCATGAGCTTCTGCAGCGGCCAGGGACAGCCTTCCAGAACGGAGGCTACGGATGAGAGATGGGGAGGGCTGGGGGGGTGAATCTGTCTGGCACATGCTACCTCCCATCTCTCCCCCAAGGTGCCCGACTGTTTCAGGGCCTGGGCATGGTAGCTGGTAGGGATGACTGGCCCCTCACCACAGAAGCAGGACCTTCGATCTGTGAGGTGCTGCCCCTTGCAGGGTTCTCGGGCCTTTCTGACAGTTGGTGGCAGTTGGCCAGCAATTGCTGCCGGTGTGAGGAGGAGGAAGGTGGGTCCCTTCTCCATGAGGACTGTTCCCCTCAACAGTGGCTCGGGGGATGGGCTCAAGCCAGTCAGGGCAAGGCAGTTCTTTTAGTTGGGGAGGGGACTCTGTCATTCCCTGGGCCCTCGGGCTCAGGGTCCTGGGTTGTCTCCATTGAGGTCTAAGGGGAGATGGTTGGGGTGGGGTATTCATTTTCTGGTGTGAGCTAAGATGAGGTCACTGAGTTTCCTTCCCCCTCTAAAATCCTAGGACTGATTAGGGAGGGGTTAAAGGGAAAGCGGCTAAACCCCCGAGGACGACAGAACCACAAGGGCTTAGCTGGGAAAGTGAACCGGGCTCTGGGTCTTGGCCCAGTGGATAAACTGAGGGACTTGGAATTTGGTAGACCCCAGCTGGAATCCTGCCTCAGTCATTTAATAGCTATTGGTACGATCCTGGTTAAATCACTGCCCCTCGGTGCCTCAGTTTCCTCGACTGTGAAATGGAGATAATGACAGCATCTACCTCTAGGCTAGATCAAATGAGAGAAAATACGTAAAGCCTTTGACAATTCTTCAAGTGCTAGAGAAATGCTAGGTGGTATTCTCAATAATCTTGGGACAGCCGCGGCTGGGACCTTCTCCTTTCCAAAGCCTAGTCACCGCCACTGTCACAACCACCTCTGCGCCCCCTCACCTCTGCCAGCCTCCTGACGGCCACCCAAGCCAGCACTGGCACCGGAAGAACGGCCCGCCGTCGCCAGTACCTCTACCCCCTCCCCAACCTTGTTCCTGCTGTCACGAGCACCACGGCCCCCTCCCCCACCCAGCCTGGCACTGCCCCCCCTCCCCAAACCTGGTGACTGCCACGAAGGACAGGGGACTGGCTAAAGGCGAAGGTTCCTTCCAGCTGTAAAGCCTATGTAATCTAACCTGTCCAGAGTCACAGAGTTCAGACAGAGACCTCCTTCCACTACAGGGGCTGTCCTGAAGCAAGAAGGCAACGATGCCCTCCCGTGGGAACCACCTGAAAACCGTGTTGGGGGCCGGAGTTCCCAGGCCCAGCCCACACCTCAAAATCCAGCCAGCCCGGCCAACAAGTCGGGGGGCTTGGTGGGAGCTGAGAGGGAACACGGGGCCCTGGAAGTCAAAGGAAAGCCACCAGGATGAAGGGCCTGGACACCGTGCAGGAAACAGGGATGCTCGGCCTGCGGGAAAATAACAGCTGTCCTCCCTCGTGAAGGGCTGGCACACAGCGCAAGGCCCGTGCCCGGTTCTGCAGTCGCCCGCGGAGGCCGAGCTCTCCACGGGAGGGCACAGCCTAAGGCTTCTGTCACCTGCTCCACACGTGGGCACCAGAGCCCCTGCTCTGGCTGCTCCCCGTGGCCCCAACGTCCCTGATCGGGGACCCCCCCAAAGCGGCCTCCCGCCTCTGCCCAGGCTGGGGGTGCCCCAAGCCTCGCGTGCACCCCCTCCCCCACCCGCGTGAAAGTCGAGCTCGCGCCAGGCGCTTCCTGGGTGCCCCCGTGCCCCCACTCGCCCCGCAGGGGCCCCGCCTCGCATGCAGCAGGTGCATACTAAGTCCTCGCCGCGGCCGAGACGCGACCAGTGCGAAGGCCCCGCGGGGGGGGGGGGCTCCGAGGTCACGAACTTGGTGCCCCCCCCCGCGCCGAGGCCCACGGGTGGCCAGGAAGGGCACGGCCGGGGCGGGGGCCTGACGCTTGGAGATCCCCGGCGAGGCCGTGACCCCCCCCCAAGGTCACCGAGGAGGGGGAGGGCACCAAAGGGGAGGGGTCAGAAATCAGGCGAGCGCGCCCCCGCCCCAGGCCCGCCCTGCCGCCCGCCTGCACCCATCCATTAGGCGCCTGCTGTGTGCCTGCCCCAGGGCAGCCCCCGCACCCCCCCCTCCCCTGTCTGCGGGGGGCCCAGGGGGAGGGGAGGGGTGGGGGCGTCCGGCCCAGCTCACACTCACCCGGCTCCGGCTCCGGCTCCGGCTCCGCTCCCTCCTTCGCTCGCCCCGGGCCAAAGCCGCCTACTCAGCCCCGAGCCGCGAAGACGCCGCAACCACGGACAGCCACCTCGGCCGCCTCTGCCTCCTGGGGGCGGGGCCGAGCGGGGGCGGGACGGGGCGGCACGTGACCGAGACTCCTGGCGCCGCGCACGCGCCCTGAGCCCGCGGCGGTCTAGGCCCGAGATGGGGAGGGGAGGGGCGGGGCGGGGCGAGAGGAGGACGAGGGGAAGAGGGAGGGGGAGAGAGGAGGAAGCGGGGGGAGAGAAGGAGAAAGAAAGAGAGGGAGTAAAGAGGAGGAAAAGGGGGAGGGGTGGGAAGGAGAGAGGGAGGAGTGGGAGGAGGAGAGGGGGGGAGAGTAGAGGAAGGGGGAAGAGAGGAAGGGAGGGAAAGAGGTGGGGAGGGAG
>NW_020955189.1:2174248-2192068 GCF_900497805.2 Vombatus ursinus | reverse complement strand
AAAGAGGGAGAGAAGAGGAGGGGAAGGGGGAGGGTGGGAAGGAGAGAAGGGGGAGAGAGAGGGGAAGGGGAAAGAGAGGGAGAGAAGAGGGGAAGGGGGAAAGAAAAAAAGGAGGGAGGGAGAGAAAAGAAGAAGAAGAGAGAGGGGTGGGAGGAGGAGAAAGGGAGGGGGAGAGGTGGGAGGAGGAGAAGGGAGAGCAGTGGGAAGGGGAGGGAAGGGGTGGGAGGAGGAGAGAGGAGCAGGGAAGAGAGAAAGGAGGAAAAGGAAAGATTGAGAGGAGGAGGGGAAAGGGCAGGGCAGGAGAGAAAGGGAAATCATAACTAACACGTCAAGGGCTTTGAAGTCTGCCCAGCACTTTGCACCTATGCTATCACTTGATCCTAAGAGAGGACAGGGGTCACGGGCCAGAACTTGGAAATACTGTATCTGAGAGCAAAGCTGAGCTCAGGTCTTCCTGACCCAGGCCCAGCCCTGTCTCCATTTCACCACTGAGGGGCCAGAAACTGTCCTCCCTTAGAAGCGATTAGGCGTGGGAGGAGTGGAGGAGTGGAGGAGTGGAGGATTGGAGGAAGGATCTGTTTCTAAGGAGGGCAGAGAGGGCAGATGTCCCTCCAAACAAGAAAAGGGGAAGGAAGGGAGGTGAAAGGAAGGATGGGACAGATGGGGGTGAGGGGCAGACGGAGCTGTCCAGTCCTTCAGCCTCTTCCCCTCTCCCTGGTTTCTTGTTGACAGTATCTTCAATAAAGCACCCTCCAGAAATAGGCATACCCACAATTACACAAACCAAAGAGATGGCAGAAAAGTGTGAGACAAGATGGGAGATCTTCATTTCATCCTGAAGCCTGGAGGCTTGTGGTATGAGGGAGAAAGCACTGGTTTTGGAATCAGAGAACCTGAATTCAAATTCTGCCTGGACAAATCACCTAACCTCTCTTTCACTCAGTTACTTCCTCTGTGGAATGATAATGTTGGACCGTACTTGAATCAGGTAAAAATGTCATTGGGAAATATTTAATAAAATTCTAATCCAACACAGATAAAGTGCAGGTCAATATGCTGCCCCCACCCCAGGGACCCATCAGTATGGTTTAGTGGCCCATGTTCTAGGCTAGGGGTCCCTTCCATTTCTTCACTTGTAAACCTGTGAACATGAACAATTCTTATTTCTCAAATATTCAAAGGGATCTGAGATCTCCCCTCCAACCGAACAGATCGCCTCCTCTCCATGGCTGCCCTACCTGACCATTCTTGTCCATAGTGTCTCAAAGGAGAGGGGCAGGAGCCCTAGGTATGGCAGTATCCCCTGGACCCCTATTCATTCCCACTTTAAGCCCGGCCCAGCCAAGCACCCTCCAAGGAAGCAACTCCTGTGGAGACAGGGCCAGTCATCTCTATTCAGTGCCAAGCAAGCTGGCCCAGCTGGAGCAGCAAAGCACTGTGAGGGAGAGAGGAGGCAGCAGGTGCCAGGCAAGGCAGATCATCCCTCTCACCACTCTGACCACCACGTTCCCTCAGACCCTGGTGGAGACAGCCCAGGACCCTGATCCTGAGAGCCCTAGGGCGGGTGACATTAAATCATTAAATGATGACATTAAAGAAGAGTCTTTGCACCCTAAACACCATGGAACTTGAAGCCACGACTTTCCCTATATGTTCTCTCCCCATTAAAAGGTAACTCTGAGCACCATCTCACTTTACCATTACATCTCTAGCACCTGGCATAGTGCTAGGAACACAGTAAACACTTCATACGTGCTTTACTCAGTCAAAGTCTGCCACAGGGCAGGGGCTCCACTCAACCTGCTGGAGGCCTCCCTTGCTTTCTCCCCACATCTCCAGGGTACCAGTGGATGGGACCTGGATGTCCACTTGCCATGTGACAAGCCCACCTTCTCTTCACGTCATACAATACCTCCAAGGCTTCCTTTATTCCTGTTCTTCAGATATTGGTCACATGTTATAGCCTGCTTACATCCACCATCTCCAAAGATGCATGCATACATCTCATTGCCATGTAGCAGCAGCACTTTTCGATGTTAGTAGGGGAAAGATAGACCCTGGCTGAGTTCAGTAAAGAGATCTTTGCAAACTCTCCCAAACAATCCAGGTCTCTCTCCCCACCTTTTCAACTCTGGGCCCAGCTCCTTGTCTCTTTGTACCATTTGTAAGGTTGGACCGGTTGTGTGGGGTCCTCATTTCTCACTCAGCTGCACCACTCCAGGACTTCTTTGATTTGTCCTTGGGCCCCAGGAGGCTCATTGTTGGGGAAACTTGTCTTGTAAAATCTCAATAGCCTTGGGATTCTACTCATCACTAGCCTGGTCCCTCTGATTCAAGGGTGGAGCATGGCACTTAGCACCTGACACCGTGTAGGCCTGAATAGAAGTTGACTAATTGATTGATTGATTGAATGATTGGAGCCTGGAACTCTAAAACCTCCACTTAAGGAGAGAGTTCAGCTCAGACATCTCCTCAATTTCTGCCCTGGCTGCATTGCTTTGGGACTTCTTGACTTCTCTACTTTTTCCACCATGCCCCCACTTTGGATACCTCCCCCAGTTCCTTTTTCTCCCTTCTCCCTTCTCCCCTTTTCTGGTCCTTTTTTGTGTCTTCCTCTGTTTTAGACTATAAGCTCCTTGAGGACAGGGATCTTTTTTCCTTTTTTTTGTATTTGTATCCCTAGCACTTAGCACAGTACCTCACACATAGTAGGCACTTAATAAAAGTTTGTTGTTGTTGTTGTTTTTTGACTGACAGGGCATCCATCCAAATGCATGCTGACATGTGTGTAATAGACAATCTTCATCCACTTAGTATTCCTTATGTGTATGGTCATGCCAGATTCTTTTGAGAGATTACAGGTTTCTTCTTCTTCAGCATCTTGAGGCTCGATGTCGCTGGAAAAGAGGAACACATGGAGAACCTACGTAGATTCTGCACCGTATCTCCTCCATCACAGGGCAAGCAAGGTACCATGTCCTCCTGACCAGACTCTCATACCTCTGCTTGGTCTTGCCTGGACAGAAATTACCATCCATTCACTTCACTGTACTTCGGCAGCTGGTTTCAACTCCATAGAACCAGATGCTCCTGAGCAGGGTACCCCTAGCTTTCACTCCACCTTTCCAGCTTCCTTTCATTAGTTGTCTTCCCTCATTAGATTGTAAGTTCCTTGAGGGAAAGAATTGTCTTTCTTTTTCTTATTTGTGTCCCCAAGGCTTAGTATGGTGCCTAGCACATAGTAGGCACTTAATAAATGTCTGTTGAATTGAAGGCCTCCAGGGGCCTCGTAGGGCACCATATCATTACCTACCATGAGACTGGACTTCACACAACATTCAAACCATTCCTCCTTTAATGAACTGCACATAACCACTAATACTCTGCTTAGACAAACCCCCCTGTGAGTAGCATATTCCTACCCCCTACATTCTCCTTATCCCAGAGATTCTGAAGTCCCCAGCGACCAATGTACAAACCCAGTCCCCCAGGGCCAGCTCCCCTACTTCCCGTCCTCAATGCCCCCACTCTGTATCTGCCCCTTCCACTGTGAATGAATGAATGAATGAAAGCAAAAAGGCATTTATTAAGCACTTACTATGTGCAGAGCACTAGGCTCACTGCTAGAGGTACAAACAGAAAAGTAAGACAGACCCTGCCCTCCGGGAGCTCATGTTCTAATGGGGGATACAACACATAGGGAAGATTTCAGTTGCAAGTCAGAGGGAAAGCTCCCATGGTCCCTAGTGTACAGCAGCAGAACAGATGATCAGGCCTCATCTTCACTGATGAAATGAGAGAAGTTTCTGATAGAGAACTAGCATTTTTGTTCTGCTCTGAGTCTTCAACAGCTGTGTCTATAGCTCCTACAGGAACAGTCACCAGGCTGCACCTCAGAAGGGGTGGCTTCCCAGGATGATAGCTGTGAGCATAGGGTTGGAATCACGGCTACTTTCGGGGCCCTTGGGCCAAGGGCGATGGGCCATCTTCATTACGAAGTGATGGTGCAAGCCGTGGCTGTGCAACTTTCTCCTGGCTGGTGGAGATGGACATGCTGACCTGCATGAGGGGCAAGGTGGAGCTGGGGAGAACAGGAGGGCTCCAGGCTTTTTTGTAAATTTTCTTCACGTTGCTTCGGATGCTTCTGGCTTCCCATTTCAAGAGAGAAGATGGTAGATTTCAGGTTGCTGAAGTAAAAAACTCTGGGAAGAAACCAACACAAGATGAGCTGGTAGTGTCTGGCATGACCCTATCCCCAGCTTGCTGCACTAGAGACTGGGGAACCTCCCCTTGGGTGAGCTCTCAGGTTTTGTCTCTTGGTCGAACTGAGCTACCTTGATCCTACTGGGAGAGTTCTTTCATTCTGTAGGGTCTGGTATATTGAGACTCTGTGTACTCCTGACTTGTAGTTTGCTTCTGATTTGGATAAATGGACATCTTGGCTAAGTACTCTTGTTTTCATTGTCGAATTGGGATTTGGTGGCAAAGGGGTCAACCCTTCAATATAAAGCTTGGGGTCTTGCTTCCCCTAATGATCAGAAGTTAGACTGAACCTGAAAATCACATCCCTTAGGCTAACAATATTTAAGGGAGCAGACAGACACAACTCTAGCTCAGTACTCCCTTTTTCTGAGGAAAGCAAAATGGCAACCACCTGTAGACCTAACTTCCTCTTTCCCCTCCTGGCAGGAATGAACGCCTCCCTCGGAAAAGGGTGAGGGGAAGGGGCTAGAGATGTCTATTGTGCCTCCCTTTGAGCCATACAATGACACCCCCTGCTACATGGGGGATTAGACTCAGCTATACCCGGGGAGAAGAGGAGGCTAGAGAGGTCTACTCTGCCTCCCTTCGGGCCACACAACACCCCCATGCAATAAGTGGGGGGACAGTCCTCTCTACATGAGGATGGTGTCCAAAGTGGTCTTGATGTGGTCACCTGCCCCATCATTCCCTCAGGGTGCCCTATTGTTCACTCTAAACACGTGGGAGCACCTGGCCTCTTCTCCACAGGCACTGCTAACCAGCCTATGAGGCTGAGGCTGGAAGCATGACCCGTGATCCAGGGGATACTGCCATTCCTAGGGCTTCCATCAATCAGCAGCTGTTTGCTATTTGTGGTGACAAGGAACATGGACCCCCTTTCCACATTGATCTCTCCTCTCAGTGATGACTCCAGGGGCAGAACTGGAAGCAGGTTCAGGGGTCTTCGGGTGGAGGTGCTGCCACCTCCAGGGTTCTTGTATCCATCCATCTAGTATATGTAGGTTGTTAGTAATTGTGGCATAGGTGCCCCCTGGAATGTCTAGTCCGTAATTAGCAAAATTTCTTTCAACCTAACACTCTTTCTTCCTTTTTCACTCCTCCCACCTTCTGGCCCTCACTGAGACCTGGTTTCCTTCTCACAATACTGTTTTCCTGGTGATATGAGGAGACTTTCTGACAGCATTCCTTCCCCTCCCCACACACACACACCGGAGGGTTGGGGAGCTTGCCTCTGGGAAGCGTCCAAGATGCCTGAGCATGTGTAGACATTCTGTAGTTAGTTCTGATCTGCTAGCCACGTGTTTGGGAGAAGCCTTTGCAATTGGCTCTATAACCAGGATGAGGGCTGCCTTCCAAAGGAACCAGCGATCAGAACTTCATTCAGCCTCTTTAGCCAATGTCTCTCAACTTGACTCCACTGATGGCATCCCATGGGCCAGAGATGACCCTGTGAAACTGGCCTCTGACCTTTGCCCCTGCCTTTATTCTTTTCTATTTAGGTGAAGGGATTGGAGACTCTGACTTTAGGGGTTTCAAATGGCTGGAAAAGTTCTCCTCTGGGAGCCTCAGCATCTCAGAAGCCAGGTTTTGCTGTACACATCAATGCCCTGAGGAGCAAGGAGTGACCTTCAGGACCCAGCCTGAGATAAGATCTCCTTGGAGAGTCCTGCCACTATCTAGTTGTGAACTTGGGGGGAACAATGTTATGTAGAAATTATGCAAAGAATGAGCCCACTCCCCCCAGGAATTGAGGCGGGATACAGAGTCAGGGAGTAAGGGGTAAGAAGACTGGAAAGGAGAGGGCAAGGTTTTAGGGCTTTGAATGCCAAACAGAGCATTTTGTATTTGATCCTGTAGGCAATAGGGAGCCACAGAGTTTACTGAGTAGGGGAGTGACATAGTTGGATCTGTACTTTAGGAATATTACTTTGGTGGCTGATCAGAGGATGATGGACCAAAGTAGGGAGAGACTAGGACCCCCTCCCCCTCCCCCTCCCTTTCCCCCTCCCCCCTCCCCAGAAGGCTATTATAATAATCAGGATCTGAGGTGATGAAGGTCTATACTAGAGTGGCAGTAGCCTCAGATAAGAGAGGGGTATATTCACTGGAGAGGCGACATTGATAAGCTTGTAGCCCTGAAACTGGCGTAACCTGTCTTCTTAAGTTGCCATATTCTCCAGAAACGGCTGGACCAGGAGTGTACAGGTCCTCGGTGCGTCAAGGACAAAGGTCCCTGCCCTCTGCTGACATAATTTGCTGTTTGCTCCCCTACTTGGATTAACAGGTCTTGGCAATAGATTGGATATGGGAAGTGAGAGATGGTGAGGAATCCAAGATGGAAACCTGGGGGGCTGGGAGGAAGGCGGTGCCCTCTACAGTAACAGGGAAGATGCAACAAGTAGGGTTTGGGGAAAGATCATGAGTTCTGTTTTGGGCGCATTGAGTTTACGATGTCTCCTGGGCATCCAGCTGGACATGTCTGAGAGGCAGTTGGTGATGCAAGATTGGAGGTCAGTATAGAGACTGGGGCAAAATAGATAAATTTGGGAATTGTCAGCATAGAGATGTTCATTAAATCCACAGGAGCTGATGAAATCACCCAGTGAAGTAGCACAGAGGGAAAAGAGAAGAGGGCCCAGGACAGAGCCCTGAGGGACACCGTGGTCAGAGGATGTGATCTGGAGGAGGAGACAAAGGAGACAGAGAAGGAGCGGTCAGAGAGGGAGGAGGAAAACTAGGAGAGCAGGTATCCTGAATGCCCAGAGAGAAGAGAGAATCCAAGAGAAGGGAGTGATGGACAGTGTCCAAGGCTGCAAAGAGGCCAAAGAGAAGGAGGGTGGAGAAAAGGCCACTGGATCTGGCAGCTAAGAGATCTTTGGTTTCTTTGGAAAGAGCAGTGTTGGTGGAATGATAAGATTGGAAGCCAGATCCTCGGAGGTTAAGAAGAGAGAAGACCAAGCCATTGGAGGCCCCAGTGTAGACACCTTTCCCAGGAGTTTAGCCACAAAAGGCAGAAGAGATATGGGATGATAGTTAGCAGGGGTCGGAGGATCAAGCGTGGTTTTTTCAAGATGGAGGAGACATGGACAGGTTTGCAGCCAATGGGAAATGAGCCGGTAGAGAGGGAGAGATTGAAGAGAAAGGACAGTGGGGATGAAGGGGGAGGGGGAATCTGTCAACTCAACACTATCCTTTGCCTCTGAGCCCCTTGGCCCATTGTCCTACACTGACATGCCTCAACAAACCCCAGTTCCCTCCTTCAATCTTGGTCACACGCGGACATCAAGGAGCCATGGATGCTGACTGGGTGCATCAGCATCTCACCAGGCTCCTCGCTCCCATCAGGCACGCATTCTACTCCTTCTGAACGGATTCTCCCCTCTCCACAGAGGCTTTTCTGAAACTCCTTATCTCTCCTCACCACGCCCTCCCCCCACCCTGAGGGCCCTGCCTCGTGCTTCACCAAAACAACTGAGGCCATTTGCTGAGAGCTCCCCTTTCCCCTCTTCTTCATCTCACCTCTCTCAGATGTCAGACCAACCATTTTCTCCTTCACTCCAGCCTTGGATGAAGAGGATTACCTTATCAGCATGCACCTTTTCGTCTTCTCCAGCAGGTGGCTCCCACCGTCATCCCCATCTCTTAGCTACTGACTGTCCATCCCGCCTCTGAGCATCCCTGAGTCTCAGAAAACCCTGACTTGGCCCATTGCTCGCTGCTGAACCTTCTTCCTTTATCTCTCCACGCTTTTGTGGCTAAACCTCTTTTTAATGTTTTCCCCTTTTTTATTAATTTATTTTGAGTTATCATCAATCACTTCCATATGCTTTTGAGTTTAAGATTTTTCTTCCCCTCCTTCCCCACCACCCTCCCCTAGACGGCGCACAATCTGATATAGACTATATATATATACATTCCTATTAAGCATATTTTCACCTTAGTGATGTTGTAAAGAAGAATTAGAACCAATAGGAGGAACCACCAGAAAGAGGAAACAAAACTCAACAGAAGAGAAAAAAAATAGCAAATAGTGTGCTTCAATGTGCATTCAAACTCCGTAGTTCTTTCTTTGAATGTGGATAGCATTTTCCATCATGAGGCCTTTGGAGAGGTCTTAAATCCTTGTATTGCTGGGAAGGGTTAAGTTTATCAATATTAGTCATCACACAACATGGCTGTTATTGTGTACAACGTTCTCTTGGTTCTGCTCACTTCACTCAGCATCAGACCATACAAGTCTTTCCAGGTTTTTCTGAAGTCTGCCTGTTCATCATTTCTTGTAGCAGAATAGTATTCCATTACATTCATATACCACAACTTGTTCAGCCATTTCCCAATTGATGGGCATCCTCTCAATTTCCAATTCTTTGCCACTATAAAAAGAACTGCTATAAATATTTTTGTACATGTGGGTCCTTTTCCCATTTGTATGATGTCTTTGGGATACAGATCTAGAAGGGCTATTGCTGGGTCAAAGGGTATGCACATTTTTGTAGCCCTTTGGGCATAGTTCCAAATTGTTCTCCAAAATGGTAGGATCAGCTCACAACTCCACCAATAATGCATTAGTGTTCCAATTTTCCCACATCTTCTCCAACTTTTATCATTTTCTTGTTTCGTAATCTTGGCCAATCTGATAGATGTGGTGTGGTACCTCAAAGTAGTTTTTGATTTGCATTTCTCTAATCAATAGTGATTTAGAGCATTTTTTCATATAACTATAGATGGTTTTAATTTCTTCATCTGAGAACTGCCTGTTCATATCCTTTGACCATTTATCAATTGGGGAATGACTAGTAGTCTTATAAATTTGACTTAATTCTCTCTATATTTTAGAAATGAGGCCCTTATCAGAAAGACTAGTTGTAAAAATTCTTTCCCAATTTTCTACCTTCCTTCTAATCTTGGTTGTATTGGCTTTGTTTGTGCAAAAACTTTTTAATTCAATGTAATCGAAGTTATCCATTTTGCTTCTCATAATGTTTGGTCATGAATTCTTCTGTTCTCCATAGATCTGAGAGGTGAACTATTCCTTGCTCTCCCAGTTTGTTTACAGTATCATGTGGTCTTGAGAAGGTAGTCAACACATCTGGTGCCTCCACTCCTTGAGTCTCTACAATCTGGCTTTCAGCCTTAGCACTCGACTGAAGCTTTTCCAAAGTTACCAATGCTCTTTTAATGGACAAATCTGAGGGCTCATCTTTCCTGGCCTCTCTCTAGCCTTTGACACTGGAGATCACCCTCTTCTCCTTGATGTCCTACGCTCACCTGGTTTTCCTCTGCTTATTCCTTTGCTGCATCTTCATTCAAGTCATAGATACTAAAAGCAGATGAATGTCCCGAATCACTCTGTCCTGGGCCCACTTCCCTTCCCCCTCCGAACTATTCCACTTGGTGACCTCATCCCATGAGATTGGATTATCATCTCAGATCTAGTTATTCAGCCTTTACATCTCTCCTGGCCTCCAGTCCTACACCACCAACTGCCTTTTGGACTTTCCAAACTGAATGGCCCCTAGACTAGACATCTTAAACTCGTCATGTCCAAAACAGAACTCATTATCTCCTGCCCCATCCAAACCCTCCCCTCTTCATACTTCCCTATTACTATGGAGGGTACTACCAACCTCCTAATCCCTCTGGCTCAAAACCCTGGTGTCACCCTCAGCTTCTCATTCTCTTTTACCCCATCTATATAATCTGTTGCCTTGTCCTACTGATCCCACCTTAAGCACCATCTCTCATAGAGGCCCCGTTCTCTCCTCTGATGCAGTCTTTATCACCTTACAGCTAGACTCTTCTGGTTGGTATTCCTGTTTCTTCCCCACTGGAAAGACTGGTGTCCATCCTCTACTCAGCTATTAAAGTGATCTTCCTAAACACAGGTCTGTTGATATGACCTCCCCCCTCCATTTAATAAACCCCAGTGGATTCCTATCACCTCCAGAATCCAATATAAAATCCTCTGTTGGCTGTTAAAGCCCTCATATCTGGGTCCCCTGCTCCCTTTCTGGTCTTCTCCCCCCACCTTTTTTGAGGCAGTCAGGGTTAAATGATTTGCCCAAGATCATACAGCTAGTAAGCATCTAAGGCCAGATTTGAACTCAGATCCTCTTGACTCCAATCCCAGCTCTCTATCTGCTATACCACCTAGCTGCCCATACCTTTCCAATCTTTCTAAACCTTTCTTGTCCCTCCTGGCTCTGAATTTCAGTGACATCAGGTGTGGATCACAGACTGAGTACAAGTGGCTCCGTCTTGGTGACCTGAGGCCAGCTCCCACAGGACTCCTGGATGGTTTTTGCAGACGTGTTCTGTCCGAGTCTCCTAACTTTATCTTTATCCTATCTTTATCCCTCCTCAGCCCCGCTTTCTGGCTTCAAGTTCAGGCTGAAATTCTGCCTCCTGCCAAAAAGCCTTTTTGGTTCCCCTGAATCTTAATTCTTTCCTGTGAGACAATCTCCAATTTACTCTAGATATGTCTTGTTGGTGTACATTGTCTCTCGAATTGTATGGTGAGCTCCTTGAGGGAGGGATTGCTGGGTTTTGGCATTTCTTTGTATCCCCAGGGCTTAGCACAGTACCTGGCACATTTGTGGTTCAGTTGTTTTAGTCAGTAAGTGCTGGAGGCTGGGTTTTCCTCACTCTTGAGCCCATCACTTTATCCATTATACCATATGGCCTCTGCAGACATGATTAGAACTCCAAAATAGCAGAGCCAATCCTGAACAAGGCCCAGCAGTGTGCTGATAAATATTTAACAATAGGCTCTCTGGCCAAAAAAAAAAAAAAGTACACACAACACATTTTAAACTTGAATCAGCATTATTAGCATTTCCTTCATCACTTTCTTAAGTCTAGACAACCCATAAAACAAGAAATTAAGCCCTGATTTGTAATGTTTGCAATTTCTGAGGCATAAATGCTCATGTCGAAAATGTAACAACCAGTTCTCAGTATAAACTATCTATAGCCCACCCATGGCAGGGCCTGAAGTCTCAGATCTCTTCCCTTCCCTTCCCTTCTATGCTCTGACTAACCAACAGTTATCACAGAGGCCAGCAGCCCTAAGGATCTTTTGCCAAGCATTGCTGTGTCTTATAGCCTCAAGGAGCAAAGAGATGGAAAATTCATCTAGTCAAGCCCAGGTTATTTTGCTCCTCACCTCCCCAAATTAGAAAGCATCTTGGTATAGTGCAAAGAGTGCTGCCTCTTGAGTCAAAAGACATAAGTTCAAATCCTGACAAATTTAACCTCCCTGGACCTCAGTTTCCAAATCTGGAAAATGAGAGGGGAAGTTCCTTCTAGCTCTAAATCTAGAATTCTATTATCTTGACCAGAAGTTATGAAAAGTGTTTCCTAGTGTAGCCTTCCCCAATCTCTCTTAGCTAGAGTGCCTCTCCTCTGTTAATTATTTCCTATTTGTCCTACCTAACTTGCCTTGTATAGACTTGTTCACATGTTGTCTCCTCTGTTAGACTGTAAGCCCCTTGAGGGCACAGACTGTCCTTTGCCGCTTTTTGTAGCCTCAGAGCTTAAACTAGTGCCTGGCACAAGTTGTTGGTGCATTCAGTCATTTTTCAGTCACATCTGACTCTTTGTGACCCCATTGGAGTTTTCTTGGCAAAGATACTGGAGTGGTTTGCTCTCTCCTTCTCCAGCTCATTGGACAGATGAGGAAACTGAGGCAAACAGTGTTAAGCCCAGGGTCACACAGCTAGCAAGAGTCTGAGGCTGGACTGGATTCCAGGCTCAGCACTCTGTGTGCACTATGGCGCCACCTAGCGGCCCCTACCATATTGTATGCTCGGCATATCTGCCACTGTCAGCAATCTGGCTGGAGCCTCTAATGTGGATGGCCCCTCTGAGTCTGCATTTCCTGCTTTGTAAAAAGGGACCATAATAATGACACCTCCCTCACAGGATGCATGTGATGATCAAATGAGCTAACGTATGTAAAAGGCATTGGAAACCTTAATGCAATGTCAAAACATTAGCTCTTTGTCAGCCTGGATGCATTATCGTTAATATGCAACCCAGCTCCCACCCAGGTTGGAGTGGGGAGGGGCCGCCCTAGTTGCACATTGTGGGGGAGATGTGACTCTGAATTGGTGGAGAGAATGCTAATCATAACCAGACACCACGCACCTGTATAAGGGGCAGAGCTGGGGCTCCAGGCTCTTCTGAGAGAGACACACTAGGTTCCAGAGATTCTTTAGAATTCTTTTATTTTTTTATTTTTAGGCAATTGGGGTTAAGTGACTTGCCCAGGGTCACACAGCTAGTAAGTGTCAAGTGTTTGGTCTGAGACGGGATTTGAGCTCAGGTCCTCCTGACTTCAGGGCCAGTGCTCTATACACTGCGCCACCTAGCTGCCCCTCTAGAGATTCTTTGGGAGAGAGAAAAGTGAGAGGAAAAAATTCTGGAAGCTGCAGACATCTAAGAGAAGACACATCACTGAGGTTCAGCTCACCTTCCCAGAGACTTCAGAGAGAGAGCTTTTGAGACCAGATGGGATCTTTCCCTTGGTTTGAGCTGAGATCTTATTTTCCTCCCATCCAAAGAGCTCATTTGCTCTTGTGCATTTTCTGGCATATTCGAATCCATAGAACTTCTCAGATTTTTGTTTGCCTTTTGCTTAAATAAACGAGTTTACTTCCTATTAGGTGCAGTGAGGTCCCCCCCCCCCCCGTAGCATGAGGGTGCTGTTTGCCTCGAAGGGAAGCAGAATAGGCACATCTGGTCTTTTCTTCCCCCACTCTCTTTAGTTTGGGGATCTGGCTGAACTTAATTAGTTCCTTTTTCGGTCTCCCTTTTATCCAGTTCTTTAACTCTTTTTTTCTCTTAAGTATTCAAGTGAAATCTTCGGTTTTCTCCTCTTGTTTTGTTCATTAGTTGGAAATTTTTTTGTTTTCTTTGCCTTTTTCTAAAAAGGAGTTCTTTCTTTCATTCTCTTTCTAATTTATCTCCCTTTCTGTCTACTCTAGTTTTTTTTATTCTTTGATTTTTTATTTTTTATTTTATTTTATTTTTATTTGTTTATTTTATTTTATTTTATTATTTTATAATTTTTATTTTATTTTGTTATTTTATTTGATTTTTGATTTTTTTAATGTTTTTGATTCTTTACTTATTTATTCTTTGATCATTCTTGTTTTTATTCTTTGATTATTCTTTAGTCTCTGTGTTGCTATTGGGATGAAAGCTTTTGAAGTATCTGTTTTGGGTTCTTCTATGTTACTGAGATAATATTTGTGTAGTGCTTAGAACAGCGCTGTAGCACGTAGTAAACACTATGTAAATACTTATTCCTTTCCCCTACCCCTTCTGCCTTGGGGATCTTGCCCCTAGTCCCCTTTTCCCCTTGCACCGCACTCTTAGAAATAACAGTTCCTGCACATGATAGAGAAGCTACTGCCCCGAGCTAGGAATTTCCCTCTGTTACTGATTGTGCAGTTCCTCATTTAACTTTGCTCTTCCCAGAGTCATTTTTTCCCTGTTTGTCATATACTCTCCTGCCTGAATCCACGCTCTTCTATTCTTCATGGTATCATTTGCCATTTGCCTTTTCCTGGGGTAGGATGAGTAGCCTTTCTCCACACCAGATCCCTATAGATTATACCCACTGTAAGGTCTTCATCTCCATTTATAGAATCTCTCTCTTCCCACATGGGATCATCACAGTGGTACTCTGTGAGAGTGGTACTCTTTTCCACTGCTGAAACAAGATTTCCTCTTTTTTCCCCCCTTGTTTCAATCCCTCCTTTTGCTCTCTAGTTCATTCTCCCATGGGCTCTCTTATTCCTAAAAGACAAGGAGTTATTTTCCCTTCATCACTAACCTTTGACTTCATCAGCGTATATGACATATTTCAGTCAATTCTCTTCCTCTCCTCTCACCGTGTGTGTGTGTGTGTGTGTGTGTGTGTGTGTGTGTGTGTGTGTCCTCCCAGTGGTTCACCTGTAGGCAGTGTATTGTGAGGTTTACTTCCTGATGTTTCACCCCTTACTCCACCATGGTATCTATTGGCTTTCTGCTCTCATATTTGTATCCTCAGGAATTTTTAAAGAGAAATCCCTTAACGGTCTCTATTGTTATTTTGTTGTTCCTGGTTGATACATTTGTTTACCCTTTTTGTATTTTGAGAAGATTTGGGTTTCTTTCTAGAAACGCTGCAAATGTCCTTTTAAAAAAAAGTTAGGATTAGACAGGTTTACAGTGTAGGTCACCTTAGCTTCTTCAGAATATATTATTTCATTTCCTCCCAAGGTTTTTAGTGGGTGCAGAATAGTTTTGTGCTATTTGAATTTCCTTTCCTTTATATTTGAAGGTGTTTCTCCTGGTTACTTGAAGGATTTGTTGTTTGCTGTTGCAACTGTTAAATTTAACTACTGTGTGTCTTGTACTTTGCAGTACAGGTTGTTTGTTTTCCTGGAGATCTGTGGATCATTTTGATTGGCGCTTTGTTGCCAGAGCTCCTCTTCCATCCTCAGGTGGAAGAGGACATGCTGGGAATTCATATATCCTCTCAGATCACCCTTTCATCCCCTATCTTATCATCGTGGCTATTTTCCTACATTTTTCACTGCTTCCTTGGACTTCATGAGCAAGATGAAATCAACTCAGAAACTCTCACTTCCTCCTCATTTCTTACCCTGGATGCAGGACTTAATTCTTCTCCTCCCCAACCCTGCACCTCCAATTCTTCCCCTCTCTTTAACCGTTACTCCTCTTTTCAGGTTCTTTTTATGGGTTGTCTTTCCCTATTAGATTGTGAGCTTCTCGAGGGTAGGGATTGTCTTATATTTTTCTTTATATTCCCAGGGCATAGCACAGTGCCTGAGGCATGGTAGGCACTTAATAAATATTTATTGATACTTTGTTTTATGTGTTCAGAAGTTCTGCAAAGTTTTATTGTATTATTCTTGCATTATGGTGTTCATTTTTTTTGACTGCCATGTTCTTCTGAGAGACCTAGAATCCTTAAATTATTTTTACATATTGTCTTCAAGATCAATATGTTTTGCTTTTATAGAGATTATGTTTTCTTTTAACATATTGATTTTTTTTTGCTTTTCTTCTCTCCAGATTATCTTTCATTTTTGTATATTTACATTCCCAGTTATTTCTCTTTTATTTCTTTGTTGAGACTCACCACCATGGATTCAAGTTTTCTATCATGCCAATTATTTCTGCTGGGCAGGATATAAATTGTGCTTTAACAATTCTTATTTCTCTTTTGGAAACATCCCGCTATGGTCCCATGTTCTCTTGGGAATGCATATTCCCAATTACAATTCCTGTGCCTCATCAGGTATTAATTAATTTTCCCATGTCTTGAAATATTCATAGATACCTGGACTCTTTTGGCTGATCTGGAAGCCATATTCCAGTATCTTCCTTGTTGGTTTCTTTGCTTACACTTAGGTTTTCTCTTTCCTGAGATCTTTGGTAATCTAAACCCCATGTTACCCTTTGTGGCTTCCCTAGACTTCAAAGTCTTTTCACCCACACCAGGCAATTCACATTAACCTAGTGTCAATTTCTATGTCCAAGTGACTCCTGAGCAGACAGAAAGGGTCCCGGGGGATGTCAAGTTCTTTCCCTCAGTCACATACACATGTCCTGTCCCAGGTCCCTCTCTTCCTCAGTTCTCTGACTGAGCTCTGCGGCAGGATAGAGTGTTGTCATTTTGCTCTCCCTGCTAAATCAAGCTTCTGTGCTTTGGTTTTCTCTGGTCCTCTGAGGGGGAGTGGTAGAATTGTGTTTTGTTGAAAACCTGTTAAGTGGGCTTGTGCAGTTCTGTAGGCTTAGTGGGCTGTAGCTATGGGAGGAGAGTATGAAGAAAAGTATTGAGTGAGTTAGGGTTTGGGGATAAGCTTTTTCTGCTGATCTATAACTTCATTAGGATTCTTGGTGTCATAAACCTTGGAAACGGCTGAAATTGCTTTATCTCTTGCGCACAATTCCTATTTTGGAGGTGGTTGAGAGGTTAGGGAAATCGGAGAAAACATCTAGTCCGCCGTCTTGTTCAGAGATATCTTTCATTGCCACTTGACGGCCAAATCTAGATATTTAAACAGCCTACGTGGACATATCTATCTTAGGAGACAACACATTCCTTGCAGATATCATTATTGTTATTATTGTTATTATTATTGTTGTTGTGAGAGTCAGGATCCAGAAGGATCTTGCCAGGCTAGAAGCAATCTGAAAGATGAAATTTGGGAGATAAATACAAAATCTTGCACTTGGTTCAAAAACCCAACTTCATTAAGCACGTGGTAGGCTTAAATAACAGTTTCTGTGGATCGTAAGCTGCATCTGAGTCAACAGTGGGCTATGTCTGCCAAGGAAAGCGGGTGCAGTCTGGGCCAGGACTGAGGAGGCGTGCCTGTTGCGCTGTGCCCCGCCACGGTCACACGCGGTCTGGGGCATTCTGCCCCGTCCTAGGCAGGCACCGCATCTTGGGAAGGCCACTGATCCTCCAGAGGCCGCGTCCGGAGGCGGACAAGCAGGAGATTGAAGGGCTTCCACAGGGGGTGTGGAAAATAGCCGGGGGGGGGGGGGGGGGGCATCTTCCGCGGCCCGACGGCACAACCAGAGACGACGAAGCCGGGGAACTCTGAGGCCGCAGCGCCCGCAGCGCCCGCACCGGGGCAGGCGCTTCGTCAGGGTGTCCCGGGGAGGGAGGGGGCCGGGCGCTTCGTCCGCAGAACGTATCTGGGGCTGCCCGCCCGCGCTCGCCCACGTGCCGCTCCCGGGACTCCACCTCCCGGCACGCCGCGCGGCCGCGCAGGCGCACTGGCGGCCCCGGCCTCGCCGCCCCGCCTTCCCTTCCGGGTCGCGCTCCGCGGCCCCGGCGGCTTCCGGGTCAGGCTGCTCCCAGCGGCGGCGGCGGCGGCAGCGGCGGCGCCTGAGGCGAGAGGCGCGAGCGGAGCGGAGCGGAGGCCGGGCCAGGCGGCGGACCATGGACGTCTCGGGCCAGGAGAGCGACTGGCGCAGCGCCTCCTTCCGCCAGAAGCTGGTCAGTCAAATGTGAGTAGGGCCGCGGCCCCGGTTCGGCGGGGCGCCCCGTCCCTGCCTGCGCAGCCCCCGGGCCGTCTGTCATCGGGGCTCGGACCCGGGCCCGGCCTCCCGCTGTTTGCCGGCGTCCCCCGACCCCAGGCCGGGCCGGGCCGGCCGAGGCGGGGGCCCGGACCTCCGTCTCCCCCTCAGGAGGGACCCAGGGAAGGTCTGCCGTACCCGGGAAGGCCGCCCCGAGGCGGGGAGGCAGGGGGCCGGGCAAAGGCGTGGAGGTGGGACGCGCCGGGGGCCGTCGTGTCCCCCACGTAAGAAAGCCGGGAGCCCCAGGAAGGTTCGAGTGCCGGGCGGGGACCCCCGCGGACCGGACGGTTGGCCTTTGTGCGCTTGTGGATCCTTGTGCGGGCTGCCGTGACAGGCACTTTGACCTCGCTGCTCCGCCCCCTGGACATCCCCACCCCGCCCAGCGTGACTCATGCCCATTGTATGCGGCTCAGCCCTGGCCCGGGGGGGGGGGGGGGGGGGGGGGGGGGG
>NW_020955189.1:2173617-2174148 GCF_900497805.2 Vombatus ursinus | reverse complement strand
GGGGGGGGGGGGGGGGGGGGGGCGGGGAGCGCCTTCCCACGCGGGTGCCGTTCCAGGGGTGGGCTCTGCCTGAGCCGCGCGGCCTTGGGGGTCCAGGGGGAGGGACGAGGTCCTCCGGGGGTGGGGGGGCTGCCGCCCGCTCCCCGCGCTCCTGCGAGGATCCCCGCAGCCTGGGGTCGGCTCCGTGCTCGGCCTCGGCCTCCCAGGTGGGAGCTTGGTGGGCCTGGGTTCGAATCCTGGCCCTTCCTCCAGCAGGGCTCGGATGACCTCCCCCCGTAACATGGGGGGTAAGAATTGCTGAGGTTTTGGTTTTAAACCCGTCACTTCCTGGTGTTCTTCTCCCCACCTTCCTGACGAACAATTGAGCAGAAGCAGCTGAGGACAGGAGCTTGTGCCGCGGAAGGAGCCCGGCGCTGTGGTCTGGGCACCCGGGTTCAAATGCCACCCCGGCCTCTGCCCAAGTCCTCCTGTGAAAGCCGGGGCCTGAAGCAGATGCCTTCAGAGTCACTTGGAGCTGGCGATGCGGGCTGG